>NC_092805.1:87891256-88192089 GCF_040954645.1 Diabrotica undecimpunctata | reverse complement strand
TCGACGCAATGAGTACAAGAATGATGGTACTTTATATGGGTAAATTGTTGATGCATAGTGGAATATAAATATTCCCAGCATTGCTCTGAATGGCTTGATTAAGCTTGGGTATACAGTTTACTTTAATTGCTATCGACAAATTTAACTTCATCGTTCTTCACTAGAGGTCTCTAGTAGCATACTCTGGTAATTATTTTTTCTATAATTGCCAGAGTAGTCGGTGCGTTTTGATTTAGTTTGAGTCTTTTTACAAACTCTCTCTGATTACGGGTAGACCCAGAAACACGTGTTAGGGAGTGGTAAGAGACTCATATTAAATCGAAACGCAACCGTCTTCGTATATTTATCGTCCTTAATCGACGCAATGAGTACAAGAATGATGGTACTTTATATGGGTAAATTGTTGATGCATAGTGGAATATAAATATTCCCAGCATTGCTCTGAATGGCTTGATTAAGCTTGGGTATACAGTTTACTTTAATTGCTATCGACAAATTTAACTTCATCGTTCTTCACTAGAGGTCTCTAGTAGCATACTCTGGTAATTATTTTTTCTATAATTGCCAGAGTAGTCGGTGCGTTTTGATTTAGTTTGAGTCTTTTTACAAACTCTCTCTGATGACGGGTAGACCCAGAAACACGTGTTAGGGAGTGGTAAGAGACTCATATTAAATCGAAACGCAACCGTCTTCGTATATTTATCGTCCTTACTCGACGCAATGAGTACAATAGTACAAGAATGATGGTAATTTATATGGGTAAATTGTTGATGCATAGTGGAATATAAATATTCCCAGTATCGCTCTGAATGGCTTGATTAAGCTTGGGTATACAGTTTACTTTAATTTCTATCGACACATTTAACTTCATCGTTGCTCACTAGAGGTCTCTAGTAGCATACTCTGGTAATTATTTTTCCTATAATTGCCAGAGTAGTCGGTGCGTTTTGTTTTAGTTTGAGTCTTCTTACAAACTCTCTCTGATGACGGGTAGACCCAGAAACACGTGTTAGGGAGTGGTAAGAGACTCAAATTAAATCGAAACGCAACCGTCTTCGTATTTCTAATTATCGAAACCAAATTCAGATTTTTGCTTTAATCTGTGCCTTCTAAGAATGGCAAAGCAAAACAGACGTTGATAAAGATTTAATTAGAGAAATGGGGAATCTAAAATTGCATTCCACAACATATCTCCTCAACTTTATGAGTACTAGAAACCGATTCGCCAAGGATTTTTGCTTAGTTGAGGAGATATATTGACATGTTGTGGAATGCAATTTTAGATTCCCCATTTCTCTATTTACATCTTTATCTACGTCTGTTTTGCCTTCCAATTCTTAGAAGGCACAGATTAAAGCAAAAATCTAAATTTGGTTTTGACAATTAGAATTAGATGTCGCTATTGCCTCGATATCGAAGCCATTTTAGCGTTGCTTCTATTACGACAGGAAAGATTGTTTTCACGTTCAGAGCATCTGTAAATATTGGCTCCGAAGATTCCTTTTAGGATGAAATACGTATAAGCGAATATACAAAGGCACTATACGTGAAATCAAATCTTAACTGTCTTTCCTTTTTTTTTTGTATATTTTTTGGGGTCACAAAATTGACACTCTCACAAAATTCAACTTGTATGATTTTTAAAGGTTCGGTGACATTTTCATCGCTGACGACTAGAGTAATTGCATTTTTTGAATGAGTATCCGCTGCGTTTTGTAACAGTAACTGTCTTACTCCTTCAAAATGTTTCCAATGGGGTTGTTCATCTAGATATCGGCTTCCGGATCACCAAGATCAACAAAAGCATAGTACTTTTCCTTAACGATCACTGATGCATTTGTTCTAGTTATAAACTGAAATATTGACACAGAAATCCCTCCCCAACGGTTGGAATATTGGAATACTTTGCACCATACACAAAAAAGAAGATATCTTTGAATGCTCTAACCACAGAGGAATTACTCTTCTAAATGCAGCGTATAAAATATTTTCCACAGTACTATGGCATCATATGCAGAACGGATAGTAGGAAAGTACCAGACTGGTTTCAGGGGTGGTAAATCTACAATTCATCAGATTGCAACCCTGAAACAAATTTTGGAAAAACACTGGAATATGGCATTGATACTCATCACATATGTATAGACTACAAAGCAGCCTACGACTCTGTGAATAGAAAATAAATGTTCAAAGCAATGAAAGAGCTAGGAATACAAGTTAGTTTGTAAATTTACCAAAAATAACTATTGAAAAGGTTGAACGTAGAGTATGAATTCAGGGGGAACTGTCTGAATCTTTTAAAACAAATAACGGGCTGTGCCAGAGAGAACCTCTCTCCTGTATACTGTTCAATCTGGCTCTGGAAAAAATAATACGTATGACACAAATCATAACCACTGGTTCAATTTATAATAAATCAGTTCAAATCTTGGCCTATGCTGATGATATCAATATTGTAAGTATATGAATATAAGCACGCAACCACAAATCCTACGACCACTTGTTATAGAAAACGACGTCATAGAAGCAGTGAACGAATTTGTATACCTGGATGCGCTCCTTAACACTGAAAATAATTCTACCGCAGAGATAAACCGCAGAATTTGCACGGCCAACAGATGCTATTTTGGGCTCGATCTCCTCCTTAAATCCACAATTATATCGAGAAATACAAAAATAAAACTCTACAAAACAATAATACGCCCAGTCCTAACATATGGTTCAGAGACCTAAACTCTAACAAAAAATAATGAAAACATGTTAGAAACGGAGTGTGGAGAAGACGATACAACTTTATAGAATATACCAGGAACCTGATATCGTAAAACATATTAAGATAGGACGTCTGAGGTGGATAGGGCACGTAATGCGGATGGAACAAAATGACCCAGCTAGAAAAACGCTCCTTGATAGACCCATTCGTCAGAGAAGAAGAGGAAGACCCAGAACAAGGTTCCTTGATAACATCGATGAAGACATGAGAAATATGGAAATACGTGCTTGGCGGAGAAAGGCGATGGATAGGGACGACTCGAGAGAAATTCTTGAGGAGGCTTGGACTCACGCAGGGTTGTAAAGCCAGAATGATGATGAATAAACAATCATCATCATCAGTGGTGTTACAGCTCTAGTTTAGCCTCGACCTTCCCAGTCTATTTCGCCAGCCGTTTCTGTTCATCGCCAACCGTTGCCAGTTTGCTGTGCCGATCTGCCTCGCGTCCTCGTCCACACCATGCCCTCATCTTTGATATTTGGCATCGAAGCCAACATTTTGGCTTTTTCTTCGTTTATTTTAAGGCCCATATTTTGTGCGGCCGTTAAGTAGTTGGAAACCATCTCTTTAAGTCCTCGTGTGGTGCGTGCCATTAAATCCAAATTATCAGCGTAAGCCATAATCTGCGTTGACTTATTAAATATTGTTCCCCTACTATGTAACTCAGCATCTCTTAGTCTTTTCTAATGCTATATTAAAGAGAAGTTACGCCAGCACATCCCCCTGCAGTAACTCCGTATATGTTTCAAATTCTTGTGATAGATCGCCTTGTATTTGCACTTTGCAGATCACTTTACTCATAGTTGTTTTTATAAGTCTTAAGTAATATTAAGTTCATTCATGGCTTCATATAATTTACATCTTAGGACGCTATCGTATGCTGACTAATAGTCCACAAAAAGATGAAACGTATCAATGTTAAATTCATTGGTTTTTTCCAAGAATTGATGCAGCACAAAAATCTGATCAATTGTTGACCTAAATGGCCTAAAATCGCTTTGATATTCACCAAGAAGTTCTTCCACGTACGTACTTCGTACCATACCCCGTACAGCTGTACAGGTCACAGCCTGTTTATATTTCAACAAATCTCCCTTTTTGTACAGTGGACATATGATTCCAGTGCACCATTCATTTGGTATTTGTTCTTCTTCCCAGACTTTTATGTGTGACTTATTATGCTGTGAATTTGGGGCTGTGAAGTTCTGCAGGGATACAGTCTACTTCTGGGAACTTGTTATTTTTGAGCCGTGTGATTGCGGCTCTCACTTCCAATAGTGAAGGAGGTTCTACGTGGGTGTTATTTTTTGGCCTTTGGGGTAACGCATCATTTTTCACTTCGGTACCAAGTAGTTCTTTTAAGTGGTCAACCCATCTGCCTTGTACTGCATCACTGGTACTAATTTTGTCGCTACACATCGTCAGCCGAGGTTTGAATTCTTTTCTTGTCTTATTTAGGATGTTCTAGAACTTTTTTGTTTCATTTTCTTCCTTTTAGTAATTGAAGCTCCTGCATAAACTGGTTTTCCAAGGTCCGCTTTTTTCTTTGATGCACGCGTTTTTGCTCCTTCCTGAGTTTTTTGTATGTTTGCTACTTATCCCGTGTTCTTCTTTGTTTTATAAGTTGATGCACATAATTCTTTCTATTAGTGATATCTTCACATTCATCATCGAACCAACCGTTGCGTAGAGTGGGTTCTTCTGGGATTTTAGGTTATTAGGATATTAGGATGTGATCTATTTGATTTTTGTTGTTCCATCAGGCGAAGTCCATGTTACTTTAAGAATATTCTTGTGGGGAAGTAGGTACTTCCAACGACCATGCCCTTGGAATCTGCAAATCCTATTATTATATTTCCATTGTCGTTGGTGATATCATGAGCACTGCATTTTCCGATGTGTGGACTGTGTATATATATTTTAAATCTTGAATATGTTGCCTGTGTGAGTCCTTCAAATAGGTAAAAATAAATAAGAATAAGACTTACTCACAATCAATTTATTCTACCATCAACGACCGGTTTCGCATACTATAATTTGCTATACATCTTCAGGTCAAGGGTATATGCTAAACTAAATGCTGAAAATTTAATAACCTGTATTAGGGTACTGTCTGGTACAGAATATATAGCAATTATGCCAATATTATATGTGTGTGATTATTAAATATGACTTTCTTCTTGCAGTACCGTCTCCTATCGGAGGTTGGCTACCATCACAGCAATCTTTACTTTGTTGGCTGCAGCTCTGAACAACTGTATTAAACTGCACCCGTACCACTCCCTTAAATTTCGCAACCAGGAAATCCTCCTACGTCCCACATTTCTCTTTCCCGAGATTTTTCCTTGGATTATGAGTCTAAGCAGAGAGTACTTTTCTCCTCTCATTATGTGGCCCAGATATTCCAGTTTTTTCGTTTGACTTTAATATGACTTTAAAATGTGACTTTAAAATTGATTAAATAAAAAAAATAAAACTTAACTGAAAACACAATCTAGTAAAATTGAAATTAAATAAATAAGTAACTAATAAATATTACTTACATGCCGATACAAGGATTATTATTTAACGTTTGAAAAAACATAGTTAAAAACTGTTATGGTAAACTGGTGACAGGTGATCATCGGTTTTACTGCAACTAATAGTTCCAGGGTCATAAAAAGTACGCACGTTCCAAGTGTAAATTTTTAAATCGTTGTACTTAGTTCGTTGCATTGGTCGCCATCGTAAGTTTCGTCCGGTTTCTTTAGCTGTGGATCTCGTAACAATGTTTTTTTTTACGGGATAGAGTTGTTAACCTTAAGCCCAATCCCCAGCCTGAAGGGCCAGGGACTCTTCTGTTAGGTTTGCCATACCTTAGTCTGTTTTGGTTCTCGGGTGGTATTTCATTTCCCACCTACCCGCCGGTCCTAGGGCCGGTTAGAACAGTCCCCTATCCACTACCTGGGGACGCGTCCGATGAGAGACAGACAACTCCACGCGTATCTAATAAACAATATTTATATTTTGTTTTTTGGTACGTAAATTAATAAGGATACCGGATTGATTAAGGTTGAACTTGAATTGTCACTTGGTAGTTCAGATTTCTTTCCTAGGTAGCGCTAGGAGTGATGGTCCCGGACAAACTGCGTTTCAGTGTGACGTGTCGTTCTAGCCTTTTATTATATTAGATATTTGTATATGTAGTTACACAACACAATTGATTTTGGTCATCACCCGATCAGTGACTGCACATCTTACACCGATGGTTCGCTTGAATTTGATCTTATACAATCACATTATTAAGAACTGGATAAATTTCTCCGTGTTGCTCCGCCTCTGGTAGGCAAGTTATTTTTTTAAGGATGTCATTATTTCAGGAAATAATGGAATACGTTTTTCTCATTTTCAAAGTCTACTAATATCACTGGTCTGCAACCATATCCCCCTTTTACAAATTTTTTCATAAATATGAAGATATCAATGCTCTAAATTTATTTTCGTTGACCGATTTTTTCTATCACGTCTAGTTTTTCTATGAATATTTTTTTCAAAATTTTAAAATTTATGATTTTTTGAATTTGTTTTTTGCATCAACACTATAAATGGTGTATACAGTGATAAGTGCGTTAAGACCCGGCAGAATAACACAAAAGATGGAAAACTAATAATTTACATTACATTACCACTATCGATAGTGTCCCACCTTTAGATGTTAGCTTATGAGCTAGTTAACTTCAGTCATAATTATATGTATGACGTCGAACATTAACATTTTTTTTTGACGTGACAACGTCTTAAATTAGGTTGTGGCTCGGAGTCACTCATGATAAAGTGTAACGCCAGCTCACGTCTGTTACGATGAGTCACCGAACGAGAGAGAGGCCCGCCGGACCGGCGAATGCCTTGCGTCTCTCTCCCACTCAAACATGATCGGTCCGCTGCGCGCGCAGCACTAAAGAATTGGGCGCGTTGAATCGGTGCGTGCTTGTGTCTCTGTCTTTCTCGAGCGTTCTTGGCGTTGGAAAACCGAGAAAGCGTCATAATACAAGTTCACACGTGTGGTTAAAGTATCGTCAGCTGTGTCTGTAGTGAAAATGTGGAGTGCTTAGATTCGTCATTTACAACAACTACAACAATAAAGGTAAATAATTGTACACTAATATTTCATTATCGTAAACTATGATTGATTGATTAATTGTTAGATTGACACAAAAGTTGAGAAACTGAGTTTATAGGTTATGTCATACTATTGACAAATGTTGATAGTGTTAAGTAAATTATTAGTTTAAATCACTCTGCAATCAATCGTAATTCAGTCGATTGAGAAGAAACAGCGCGTTTCAACTGCAAACAACTATTGTGCAATTTAATAATATTCATATCAATAAATATTCTACCGAGAAAAAGACGTTGTCACGTAAAATCTTCGCCCGTAAAACCGACTTTACAGGCAACCGATTTTTTTAGATAAAAAAATTTGCACAGCACCTGTATACCCTAAAATTTTTTATTTAGCTTCTTCTTTTGGTGCCTACTCGTTTCGAAACTGATTTAGGAAGACAATAAAGCAAATAAAATAAAAACCGTTTAATTAGTAGTGATTTTTTAATCCAAAACTAAATTATTGGTCAAGAATAATGTCTACTATAATTTGAGACGTCGCATACACTCTTGTCACTAAAGAATTATCGAAGCATGGTGGTTTAGTTGTAAGAGTATCATACTTTAACGAGAATGCCAAGGGTTCGAATCCCACATGTAGTTTTTTTTTTAATTTTTTTTTTTTTTAATTATTTTTAATACTAGTTTGATTTATCATTTAGTGATGATTTTGACATAAACAGTCTTTACCGGATTATATTGCATTCAAAACTAATGGCTGTAGCACTGGAAGTAGTATAAATCCATACATTTTAAATTTTGAATTAAATTTGAATTATTTTGGGGTTTCGTTTTATTACAACGGAACGAGAATAAATTGCAAATAATGAGTTTTTCGAAAACTTGTTACCTAATATATATCATAATTTCTATTATTTTTTAATTGTGTCCAAAAATAAAAAGGGAATTTCATCCTAATCTGCTAGTCAATAGACCACATCTCTATAATACCTTTTGCAATAAGACCACATTTTGTGTTGGAAACATTTAAAGACAAATATGGTGAATTCAATTTTCGATTTAAGAAAAGGGATATTCCTCGACTAACTCGGTCCTTACGTATTCCAAATCATATGACATTTAGCTCATATGACTTTTTTTTTAATATGATTTAGATATATGGCATTTGACAACATTACAAACACGTAATCCCTTAATAACGTTAACCTTATCTTTACCTAAATAACGGAATACCTTATCCGCTAATAAAGTAATCCGTTATTTTTCTGTTAATGCGCATGAGCAGAATAACGTTTAACGTTACTGAAATAAGGGGCTTTAAAACTCTCTACTCTTGTAATTGTTAACGTTTTGTATCGAATATTTTAGTAAGATGTAGTGCTATCAATATCTAAGGTTCAATTACTTGGATCAAAATAACAATGGAATTTGTTAGACAAGAATACGAGAATCTCATATTTTCGCACAAGGCAAGAAAATTTTAAAAGTTGCATTTCCAAAGAGGATGATTTGGTGTATTGTAATGATGCTGCAGGGCTTCCTGAAGAACTGAATTTCCGAGAAAAATATAAAGAAGAAACTTTTATTGATGCTTTTAAGATTAGTTTGAAAACCATCTTACTTGACAATGGTAGTAAATACCCTTCAGGGCCCCTCTCGCATGCAACAAACATGAAATGAAAGACAATTATGCAAATTTGGACTTATTACTTGAGCAAATAAAATATTCTCAATACGTGTGGAGTATATGTGCTGATCTGAAAGTCGTAGCTATACTCACTGGCTTAAAAATGTATCATAAAACCTCTAGTGCCACTAGACTAGAAGTTTTCCTGTCACCACTTCTCGTAACGCTGGTACTCACGAAAAATCTCCTAAAAGCTACAAACAAAAATTGTAAAGGATTTCATTACCTTAAAACTAAATTTCTCCGATTAAGTGACGTGAAGTTAATAAAAGAAATTTTTGTTGGTCCTCAAATACGAGAGCTTATGGCAGATATAGCTGTTAATTTGATATTAAATAGAGCAAAAAAGGGCTTACGCAGCTCTACTAGAAGTGTGTCATACTTTCTTTGGCAATACGAAATCTGAAAAGTATTTTTGCAGATCTAGGATGCAACAAGCCACACAAGATTTATTTTTTAGATGCGCACTTAAATTTTTTTCTGAAAATCTGGGTGCCGTATGAGATGGGCATGTTGAAAGGTTTCACCAGTATATATTGCACATCGGAAGAGGGTATTGTTGACCGATTGTCTGTTGTAGGTATATTGGAGAAACTCCAATTCAAGCAATATAACGAAAAAAAAAATTAGCATTGGGGGAGTGCCGACAGAAGTCAAAACTGGTTACAAATTAGATGATTATTAAAATATAACTATATATATATATATATATATATATATATATATATATATATATATATATATATATATATATATATATATATATATTGTAATTTGTTATTGACGTATGAAAATAAATTAAACACGTGAATAAAAATGTTTATCACTGATATATATATATATATATATATATATTTACATATATAAATATATACATATATTGTATACAGTAAAGCATGTATACGTAATATATATATATATATATATATATATATATATATATATATATATATATATATATACAGGGTGAGTCATGAGGAACTTTACATACTTCTACCATATGTAGAGTCCCTCAGGGAGCATATCATGTGGCCACTAAAAAATGTCAACTCCTCTTCTTTATTAATTAACAGGGTGATTTGTGTAATTGGCCATTTATTTCATTTTACTGTAGTGTTTATACGGCTCATTTGATTTTTTTAATTTTTGCATGATACAGTACACTACTATCAAGCATTCGACTGGTATTAGCTAAACTCAAAAATTCCAGGACTGGCTTTGGAAAAATTAATTTAGGGATTCGTATTAAATATTACACCCTGTATAAATTGTTTTTAAAATGCAATAAGTGATTTTCAAACTACATAAATAGCCAATGAAAACGACATATGCGACAATGTTGTCGCACTTTTATTAAATTTTTAGCGAACGATCAAATCTTACCAAAAATAGAACAACCATAATGAAGTATCAAATTATAAGGTATTAATTTAAACAAATGTTATAAATTTCAAACATTTTAATTAAAATGAGTTCCTGCAACATAATCTAATACGTAGAAAATTAACATCTTTACTGTCACTTTGTATTATCTCTACGATAGAATCAATTGTTTTTCAATTTTAAATTTTTACTTATAGATCGTATTGGGGCATTATTTTCAATAAATTATAAATTAAATTGATTAAAAAGTCAAACCTCTTGTATGTGTTAGTTTTTGTTGATTGTAAATGATTAAAATTTTATGTCAAATAATAATACATTGCATCAACTGTACTAAATAAAAATAAATCTAAAAAAGTTTAAAATGAAGGTTGGCGTTGACCGTTTGACGTTTCTTGATATTTTATACCCATTGTCATTATTGTCATTATCAATTGTTATTTATGTGTACAAGAATACATGTTTCTTCTGTCATATCTACGTTAAGTACATTGTGTTAGTTTTGGTAGAGCTTTTGTTACTTTCGTTCAAAATGCCACATCAGTTTTCGACCACAGAATATGCAGACATAATATTTGTTTATGGATTCTGTAATGGGAATGGTAGGGCTGCTAGTAGAGAATATCGCAGGAGATTTCCTAATCGTCGAACTTCCAGTCATCCAACATTTGGGTCAGTTTTTAATTATTTGCGAGAAAATGGCACTTTTCCTAGTCGAACAACAGAGCGACATGTAGATGAAGCGCAGGAAGATGACATTATGGACGCCGTTACTATGAACATTACAATAAGCACTAGACAAGTAAGTCGAGAACTCAATGTTACTCAATCAAAAGTAAGTAGAGTCCTACAAAAAAATAATCTATACCCATATCACATTCAAATGGTTCAGCGACTACATGCTTTAGATGAGATCGATAGGTTGGAATTTTGTAGATGGATTAACAATAATCGACCAACGCATACAGGACACTATTTACAGATGAAGCCCAATTTACCAGAGACGGGATAAATAATTCACGAAATTCACATGTGTGGACAGAAGAACCACGCACTACAAAGAGTTGGATTGGATGAGAAGGACATGTATGGTCACCGCACTACAAAGAGTTGGATTGGATGAGAAGGACATTCGGATCATCATGAATTTATACTGGAACCAGCGTGCTCAAGTCAAGGTCGAAGACCAGCTGACCGACCAAGTGAAGATCATGCGAGGAGTAAGACAAGGATGTGTGCTATCGCCGACTCTTTTCAATATATACTCTGAGGAGATTTTTAATGAAGCCCTCACAAACCTAGACATGGGAATCCGAGTGAACGGTGAATACATCAATAATATCCGCTACGCCGATGACACTGTGTTACTAGCAACCAGCCTAAACGATCTGCAGGCCTTACTAGACCGAGTGCGAACTGTGAGCGTAACATACGGACTGAACCTTAATATTAAGAAAACTAAATTCATGGTTGTCAGCCGTACAAATTTAGATCCCGGGGCACTAATGGCGGGTAGCGAAGAGATCCAGAGAGTCGACAGATTCACTTACCTCGGAACTACCCTCAACGTACAATGGGACTACGCTCAAGAGATTAGATCCAGAATTGAAATGGCACGGTCTACATTTATTAAGTTGAGATCCTTGCTGTGCTGCAGTGATCTTAGTTTGGGAACCAAGATGCGAATAGTGAGGTGCTACGTTCTTCCAGTGTTACTGTATGGAGTTGAAGCCTGGACACTGACGCAAGCCACTGAAAAACGAATCGAAGCCTTCGAGATGTGGATATACAGAAGGATACTAAAAATATCTTGTGTGGACCATGTCACCAACGTTGAGGTCCTACAGCGCATGACAAAAGAAAAAGAAGTGCTTAATTTAATTAAACAACGCAAGCTTGAGTACCTCGGCCACGTGATGCGGAACGAAGAAAAATATCGAATTCTTCAACTTGTTATGCAGGGTAAAGTATTTGGCAGAAGAGGACCGGGACGCCGTCGTATCTCGTGGTTGAAAAATCTCCGACAATGGTTTGGGATGACCTCAGCGGAGCTGTTTCGCAGAGCAGTCAACAAAACCATGATAGCCTTGATGATCGCCAACATCCGGACCGGATAAGGCACTGAAGAAGAAGAAGGACAGAAGAAAATACCCATGCTATTCGAGAACGTCGTTCTCAGTTAAGGTTTTCGGTTAACGTGTGGATTGGTGTCATAAATAACCAATTAGTAGGTCCTCCCTTTTTTGATGGTCCTTTAACAGGGCAGGTCTATTTGAACTTTCTACAAAATATTTTGCCGAATTTGCTTGCCAACGCGAACGTTGCTATCCGAAGGATGTATTTTCAGCATGATGGGGCACCCCCACACTTTTTACTGGCAGTGAGATAACATCTCAATAATGTTTATGGCAACAGGTGGATAGGACGTGCAGGTCCTATTTCGTGGACTTCAAGATCCCCTGATTTCAATCCCGTTGATTACCATATTTGGGGACGATTGAAGCAACTAGTTTACGCAGTGAATATTAATAACCGACAACAATTAATTGATAGAATTATACATTGTTGTAATACTATTAGAAACGATCCCCAGAGTATCCGTAATTCAATACGTCAATTAACAATTCGGCAACAAAAATGTGTACAGGCTGCAGGGTTCCATTTCGAAAATCTATTTTGAATTATATTTATTTTGTTACCATTATTCTATCTTTTCCAGTTCTAATTTATGGGTTTATCATAACTATGTACATATTTTTAGTTTTTTTTTTTAATTGTTCTTCGTTATTGTTAGTAGTTACTGTTTTTTGTTGTGCAGTGACTCAGTTTATCATTTCAATTAAAATGTTATTATAAATTGAAATTTATAACATTTGTTTAAATTAATTACCTTATAATTTGATACTTCATTATGGTTGTTCTATTTTTGGTAAGATTTGATCGTTCACTAAAAATTTAATAAAAGTGCGACAACATTGTCGCATACGTCGTTTTCATTGGCTATTTATGTAGTTTGAAAATCACTTATTGCATTTTAAAAAAAATATATACAGGGTGTAATATTTAATACGAATCCCTAAATTAATTTTTCCAAAGCCAGTCCTGGAATTTTTTAGTTTAGCTAATACCAGTCGAATGCTTGATAGTAGTGTACTGTATCATGCAAAAATTAAAAAAATCAAATGAGCCGTATAAACACTACAGTAAAATGAAATAAATGGTCAATTACACAAATCACTCTGTTAATTAATAAAGAAGAGGAGTTGACATTTTTTAGTGGCCACATGATATGCTCCCTGAGGGACTCTACATATGGTAGAAGTATGTAAAGTTCCTCATGACTCACCCTGTTTATATATATATATATATATATATATATATATATATATATATATATATATATATATATAAAGAAGTGCTGTGTAGTATATATGCGTTGCATGCATCACATATTATTTATATATAATACATATATATCTCGCGGTGACGGTCGCGAGTTCAATGCTTTTTCCTCATCCAAAAAGTGCATAACGTCGCTAAAGAAGTTTTCACTTAAAAAAAACTACAAAATAACTTGGATGTTATCATCATAATCAGAGTTCGTGAAAATTTCATGTCCTGTGCCTGAAAAATACAATTTTTCACTGTAAAACTTAAACATAGTACTTTATAATTTTTTTTATAGCTGTTACTGTAATAATATCGTTTTTTGACTAAATGAAGATTATATGAAAAGTGTATGTGCTATATTTATTTCTATAGTAAATGTCGCGGTTAGGTCACCAAAAATAACGTTATTATGCATGAAAACAAAAAGGAGAAAAAAAATTTTTTTGTGCAGACCAGTGTATTTAAAAATTTCATTCTATTATCTTAACTTTTCAGAAATCCACTACCATATAGTATAACTACACAAGAGAATGGAAATTGCTGGCATGTACCGTACAAAAAAGAAGTTATCAAGGATGGTGAGTCAAGTGTAGGATGGTTATGTATATCTTGAGTTGTTAAAAATCAATTAAATTTTTTTATTTTGTATTTACCCATTTTTCTTTTTAAATATTTTTACATCCTGCTGTACAAAAAAAATACAGTATTAAATATAGATTTTAAAATTTTAACTGCCTTAAAAAGATATTAAGAATACCAAGAAAACACCGTGTGCCAACAAGTGTAATATAAAAGCTCTTGGCAGTCTCGCAAAAAAACAGAATAAACAAGATGCTCTGCTACAAAATGAATAAAAAGAAATATAGAAAATATACTGGGTGTATAATTGGTTATGAATTTGTATTATAGTACTTCACTATATACATGACTTTCCAGATTAGTCCAGAGCGGAAGTGTCTCAGGAGATGATTGCTTGTATCTAATGTGAAAATATATCCAGTTGAATGGAAAACCAGGAGCATTATGGACTTGACTTAAATAAATTTATTATTAATTTGTACTATAGTTTGCACAGGTTGAAATTACAGCAATTAAAAACAAAATAAAGGCAAGCTATTTATACAGAAGAAAATACGTTATGTAGAAAAATAATTCTCAGCCGCATTGAATTTGGAGTCTTTTTCCTTGTTGCGTATGGGGCAGAGCCGTTGTAGTTCACGTGTCCTGCAACCAAATTTCTTCGTCGATGGCAAAACAAGAAAAGTAGCATATTGATCATGCGAACTTGACAGGTTTTTTTCCGAAGTTTTTTGTTGTATATATATATATAGATGATATTAAACATAGGAGAAAGAAAAATAGTGTTAAAAAAAAAATTTATAATAAGTTATATACTAGGGAATATTATAAAAATTATTTATATGAGGGTATTCTTAAGAAATTAGCATATAATAAGTGTAAAAAGTTTTTTTTTTAATAATTATGATATATTTAAGTGAGCCATGTGCATAGGCAACCAAATATACTCTGAAAGTGACAGTTGGATGTGAAGTGGGGTTATTTATTGGTTTGAGATGTTTAATTTACATATAATTACGGATTTGAAATAGTGTAATGTATTAATTTAAGGTGTTTAATTTACATATAAGTTTATATTCTGATCTGAAAAGCCTAAATGTCAATAAAATTCTCGATAGAAAAGTAAAGAATTCTCTAGAACACGGAAGTTAACCCTGTTTGCGAAATAAAGTATTCGAGAAAATTCATATATTTAGGAAAGAGAACAATTCGAATATGATTTCTTTCCAGATGATTCTGGAACATTGAAAAGATATAAATACTCGGTGATTTGGAAAAAAGGGGACAGTTAGTAAGTGAGACACAGTTAGTAAGCAGTCAGTATGAAGTCAATATAAAGTCAGTCAGTCAGTCAGTAAGCAGTCAGTATATAGTTAGTCAGTTGGGGAGATTTTCAAGATAGTAAAGTCAGTATAAAGAAAAGAGGACACAGTTAGTAAGCAGTCAGTATGAAGTCAGTATAAAGTCATTAAGTTAGTAGGTCATTAGTCAGTCAGAATTAGGAAGAAAGTATAAAGTATGCAATAATCAGTGATTTAGTATTAAAATTTGATAGTATTGGAAAGTATATTAGAAGAATATTGATTGGAGATTAGTAGAAATCAAATTATAATGGTTATATGGTGATTGGATATTGGTGTATTAAAAAGAAGAATAAATATAAATGCTATTAAGAAGAAAAATATTCTAAATTGGTGGAAGTTGATAATTAAAACATTGTGGAGTATTTGGCAAGGCAAGTTTACAAAAGAAAGATAACCGAGGCTGAGAACGAAGACATTTAGTGGTGATTAAAATCTTTATTTTGGAGAACAGTTTCATTTAGGCATTCAGTGACAGAAAGGTACAAAATTTTGTTAATATAATTTAGTTAGTGTCATAACAATTTCAATTTTAAAGATAGTTTGTTTAAAATTTACATTGTCTATATAATTTAATTAGTTTCATAAGAATTTCAATTTAAAGATAGTTTATTTTAAATTTACATTGGCTATGTTAGATATATATATATATGTGTGTTTCATAATAGATATAATAAAGATAATTTCAAAAAGTGCTTACAAAGTAATTCTTTGAGAACCGCGATAAAAATCCTATATATATATATATATATATATATATATATATATATATATATATATATATATATTAAACTTAGAGCTAAGATTAATATTATTATAAAAATTAATATTAAACTCACCAGTCTTCCGGGTTGAACCGCGTCGATATCCATTTTGCCGAGCTTTCGACATCCTCTCTGATGTCTTCTTCAGGGCTTCCGAGGTCTCAGTCTCCCGAGCCCCCAGACACTACTAGACCTCGGAAGCCCTGAAGAAGACATCAGAGAGGATGTCGAAAGCTCGGCAAAATGGATATCGACGCGGTTCAACCCGGAAGACTGGTGAGTTTAATATTAATTTTTATAATATTAATCTTAGCTCTAAGTTTAATTGTACTAACCGCAGAAATCTTTCCGAACAATATATATATATATATATATATATATATATATATATATATATATATATATATATATATATATATATATATATATATATATATATATATATATATATATATATATATATATATATATATTGAGATGATTGGTGTTTGAGGAAAGTAATTTATAAATTATATACTAGATAATATTAGATATGAGAGGTATTTGGTTATTTTAAGAAGTTATATACTAGAGAATTTAATAAAAATTATTTATGTGAGGGCATTTTTAAGAAATTAGCATATAATAATTGTAAAAAGTTGTATTTTAGTAATTATAATGTGGTAGATATATTTAAGTGAGCCATGTGACTAGGCAACCAGATATACATACTCTGAAGTGACATTTAAGGAATGGTTGTGAATATAAAGTGGGGTTATAATAATAAAATGTGTAGTTTATTAAATTAGAATGTTAAGTTAATGATTTAAGTGTATATTCTGATCTGAAAAGCCTAAATACTAAAGGCCTAATATACTATCCTGACTACACACAGCCATTCATATTAAGAACAGATGCATCCATAGAGAGATTATCAGGGGTATTATTACAAATACATGATGGGGTCGAATACCCAATACAATTCATTTCAAGAATTACAAAGCCACATGAAAAGGGTTACTCAGTTTCAGAATTAGAACTAGCAAGTATTATACACTGTGTCACAAAATTAAGATTTTATTTGTTGGGTAATGAATTTACAATAGAAACAGATCACCAAGCTTTAACATCTATATTAAATAACAAATATGGAAACAGTAGAATACATCGGTGGAGTCTAATATTGAGTGAATACTCCTTTGAAATCAAATACATTTCTGGAAAATCCAATATAGTGGCAGATGCTTTATCAAGGTTAGAAAATACATCACAAAAAGGGCAGCGAACAATAAAAATTGGATTAAATCAATTAGTAGAAAGTACTGGATTATATTCTAAAGAAGAAATTATAAGAGATCAGATCAATTTGAGTGAAAAACAAAAAGTCCTTAAGAAAGATGAAGTTTATTATAAAATAATAAATGGCATAGAAGTATATGTAATAACTAGAACTTTAGCAAAGAAAATATGGAAAAATTTACATAACAATTACATGCATATTGGTTCAAGAAAGCTATGGATGCTATTTAGGGACAATTATTTTGCAAAGAATGACATAAGTATAGCAAAGGAAATTACTACCCAATGCCCAATATGTCAAATAAACAAAGAAAAGAATTTCAAAAACCAGAACACATATAGATCCAATGTTGTATATGAAAAACTAAATACAGTGTCCATGGATTTTATCTCAAATTTAGTTCCAAGTCCAACAGGAAAAAAGCATATACTAGTGATAGTTGATTTATATACAAAATGTATTAAACTATATCCCTGCTCAAGAACAAATGTTAAAACATTGAAATTATATATTAATCAATTTTTCGAAGAAATAGGACCATTTAGAAATTGCATAATAGATAATGCTACATATTTTAATAACCAAAAATTTCGAGCATTTTGTAAGAAAAAGAGAATCAACATTCATTTTACAAGTATCAGACATCCTCAGGCAAATCCTGCAGAAAGATATATTAAAGAAGTTATAAAATATTTAAGAATATTTTATATTAATACAAGTAGAATATTTTTTAAATAATACACATAATTTAAATACAGAGGAAGTACCAGAATATTTAATGTTTGGCCATATAGGAAACAGAAAATGGATTAGTGAATATAATCAGGATATGTTAGAACAAGTAATGCAGAAAGTGAATAACCGAATTAGGAGGAAAGCTGAAAAATATATCAGAAGACAAAATCGAAAAATAAAAAAACCAATCACATTTCAAAAGGGAGATAAAGTGTTAATTCGTTCACTTAGAAAAAGTAATGTTAAAGAAAACCGTTGTAAGAAATTACAACCAATGTTTGAAGGTCCATACAGAATTGAAAATCAGAATGGACTAAATAGTTATGTGTTAATAGATGCAGAGAATAGACTAAGAGGCATGTTTCATATCAACGACATCTTTAAGTATTATGAAGAGAATGAATAATGTTTTCTATACTTTTAACACTAATTTTAACAACACAAACAGTTCACTGATATATCCATTTTATTCAATAAACTTGATTTGTTAGATAGATGGTAGATTTCTTTGTTATGAATCAATTTGACATCATACTTGATGATTTTGTACATATGGAAATTATTTTGTACCCTAAAAATCATAATTTGGGGTTAGATACAAAATTGATTCTATAAATGTCTTTCTAATATAAAACTTACCAATTCATATGGATGAAAGCCTGTTGAATGGAAATAATTCCTAGATTTTGTCTATAAATAAACATACAAACTTCCATTTGACATGACAGTTTGACGTAGACATGGAAACATAGGCGTACTTAATAGAACAATTTTTAAATAAATAAATTAAATTAGTTAATTTATTATATTACTAAGGTATGTGGATAAGAAAATTAATATTTAAAAAAATAATAAGTAAATTATTTATTTTAAATTTAATTTTGGGGTATTGAGATGATTGGTGTTTGAGGAAAGTAATTTATAAATTATATACTAGATAATATTAGATATGAGAGGTATTTGGTTATTTTAAGAAGTTATATACTAGAGAATTTAATAAAAATTATTTATGTGAGGGCATTTTTAAGAAATTAGCATTTAATAATTGTAAAAAGTTGTATTTTAGTAATTATAATGTGGTAGATATATTTAAGTGAGCCATGTGACTAGGCAACCAGATATACATACTCTGAAGTGACATTTAAGGAATGGTTGTGAATATAAAGTGGGGTTATAATAATAAAATGTGTAGTTTATTAAATTAGAATGTTAAGTTAATGATTTAAGTGTATATTCTGATCTGAAAAGCCTAAATGTCAACAAAATTATCAATAGAAAAGTAAGGAATTCTCTAGATCACCGGAGATGGCCTTGTTTGCGAAATGGTTTGTTCCAGAAAATCCAGACATGTATTTAATAGAACAAATGGAACATGATTTCTTACCAGATGGTTCTGGAACATCCAAAAAGATATAAATACCCGGTGATTTGGATTCAAGAAGTCAGTCAGAAAGTTTAGTAAGAAAGTCCATTCAGTTAGTCAATCAGTTATGAGTTTTTTAGTATGAAAATTAGTTAGAGGCAGTCAATCAGTTACAATTGTTCAATATAGTGAGTTAAATCAATATTAAGAAACAGTATAAAGAAAATAATATTGAAGATTAAAAATTATGTTATGTATAAATGATGATAATGGAATAAGTATTAATTGAATATTAAAATTAAATGATATTTTGGTGATTGAATATTGATATATTGAAAAGAAGAATAAAAATAAATGCTGTTGCTGGTTTGCTTGGTGGTTTATAAATGCTGGTGAAGAAAAATATCTTAAATTAGTGGAAGCTAATAATTGGAAAAAGTAATTTCACAAAAACAAGGATAACCGAAGCTGAGAAGAAGACATTTGAGTGGTGATTATAATCTATATAGTGGAAAACAGTTCATTTAGGCATTCAGTGACAGAAAGGTACAAAATTTTGTTAATATAATTTAGTTAGTGTCATAACAATTTCAATTTTGTAGATAGTTTGTTTAAATTTTACATTGTCTATAGAATTTAATTAGTTTCATAAGAATTTCAATTTAAAGATAGTTTATTTTAAATTTACATTGGCTAGGTTAGACATATATGTGTGTTTCATAATAGATATAATAAAGATAATTTAAAAAAGTACTTACAAACTAATTCTTTGAGAACCGCGATAAAAACCCTATATATTATATTATTAAAAATACTCATTGCTCATCATTCAAACAAACAATACATCATAACAATATATATATATATATATATATATATATATATATATATATATATATATATATATATATATATATATACAGTGGTGAGTGCCTTAAGAACCGGCAAAATAACGCAAAAGATAGAAAACATAACACGTTTTCATAACATAATATTACAAGTATGACGTCGAATATTTACATTTTTTAAATTTCGCATAAAGTAAAAACTGATTGAAGGCAATAAAGCAAATGTAAGTAAACAATTAAATTAGTAGTAATTTGATAATTAATTCTGTGTTGACGAATACAGAATAACAAGCTATGATAATTCTGTATTGAGAAGAGTGTATGCGACGTCTCAAATCATAGTTTATTATTGATCAATACTTAAATGTTGAATAAAAAATACTCCTACTTAAACTGTTTTTACTACATTACGTGGTACGTATTACTATGACTGAAGTCAACCAGCTCATAAGCTAACGTCTAAAGGTGGGAAATTTTCGATAATTCTAATGTAATGTAAAGTAAATTATAGGTTAATATCGATAATTTCTCACCTCTACTACTTTCATCTCTTTTTATTTCACAACGTATTATGTTTTCTATCTTTTGCGTTATTTTACCGGTTTTTAAGACACTCATCCCTGTATATATATATATATATATATATATATATATATATATATATATATATATATATATATATATATATATATATATATATATATATATATATATATATATATATATATATATATATATTATTAAAAAACACTCATTGCTCATTAAAACATCATTCACAAATAAAACATCATCACAATATATATATATATATATATATATATATATATATATATATATATATATATATATATTTATATATTGTATATATACACTCGCGATCATAAAATCCGGGTCACCTTGAAAATCGCCATTATTTCATTTTTAACGAGCTTTATTAAATAATAATAACACAAATAGAAACTAATGCATGTTTCTGAGAATTGTTGTCAGCTTAGCGGTTTCCTTTGTAAAAAAGATTTCCAATAATGCTGATTGCGCAAAAAAACTGTACACTTCCCAAAATGAACGGTACCTGTAACTGCCGCTTGTTTTAAATCTCATTTGTGCTTCGACTTTCTGTTCAAACGCAACAAACAAACGTTTATTATTGCGTCCATTAGTGTTTATTAGTGCCATTATTAGTGTTTATTATTGTTTATTTTTTGCCAAAAATGCCTTAACTGTTGTTGAAAAGGCACGCATTGTTGCGTTTGTGGAAGACGGTCACACTCAACGGCAAGTCGCAAGAACTGTTGGCATAAGCCTTTCTACGGTTCAAAGAGTGCTTCAACGCTTTCAGGAGACGAGTTTGCTAACCAGACGACCTGGCTCTGGACGAAGAAGAACGACCGCGGCACGAGATGACCGTTTTCTTGTGTTTCAGGCTTTACGAAACCGGACCTCAACTGCGGTTATGCATCGAAATTGCCTACAGGAAGTACGAAATTGCAATGTTAGCGTTGCAATAGTCAGGAGAAGACTTCATTCTTCTAGACTATCTTCTCGGGTAATGGCTACAGGACCGCCACATGGCCGGGCGCATCGAGTTGCACGACTAGCTTTTGCTCGAAAATACGCGCATTGGGGAATTAATGATTGGAGCAAAGTGTTATACTCAGATGAATCCCGTTTCTGCCTAACCGGATCCAATGGACGTGTAAGAGTTTGGAGGAGAACCGGTGAACGATTTTCACAAGCTTGCATTGCTTCAAGAATGCCATTTGGTGGAGGCTCGGCCATGGCTTGAGGAGGTGTATCTTCCGACTTCCGCACAGAATTACCCTTCATCGAAAATGGGTCCTTAACTGGACGAAGGTACATTACGGAGATTCTGGAAGAACATGTTATGCCCATCGTGGCAGGGCTTGGAGAAGACGCCGTTTTATGCAGGACAACGCGCGACCGCACGTTGCCAAGATCAGTATGCAATACTTGGACGAGATTAGAATTACAAGGTTACCCTGGCCAGCTAGGTCTCCGGACCTGAATCCCATCAAACATCTCTGGGACGATTTGAAAAAACGTATTCAAACCCATACACCTCCTCCTAACAATGCACAGGAGCTTAAGGATCTGTTAGTGAGAGAGTGGAATAACATACCTCAACAGGTAATCCGGAGAAAAATTGAGAATATGCCCCGTCGTCTGCAAGAGGTTATTAGAGCAAGGGGAGGCAATACACGATATTAGTCATTGAAATTCCACTGATGTTTTACCACGTTGTGCATTTTTCATTTTTTCTTTCGTAAGTCTGTTTCAACAATTTGGTTTGTTTTCTGCTTTTTCAATAAAAACAGTAAAAAAACCGTTTTTTTTTCTTTCAAAACAAACATTGATGACAAATAAAAAATACATTAGCTTAAAAAAAGGTTATTACTGCACCAGATGCAAAAATATTCAAGAAATTTGAAATTTTCAAGGTGATCTGGATTTTATGATCGCGAGTATATATATATATATATATATATATATATATATATATATATATATATATATATATATATATATATATATATATATATATATATATATATATATATATATATATATATATATATATATATATATATATTGTTATGATGTATTGTTTGTGAATGATGAGCAATGAGTTGTGAATAATATATAGGGTTTTTATCGCGGTTCTCAAAGAATTAGTTTGTAAGTATTTTTTAAAATTATCTTTATTATATCTATTATGAAACACATATATATCTAACCTAGCCAATGTAAATTTAAAATAAACTATCTTTAAATTGAAATTCTTATGAAACTAATTAAATTCTATAGACAATGTAAAATTTAAACAAACTATCTTCAAAATTGAAATTGTTATGACACTAACTAAATTATATTAACAAAATTTTGTACCTTTCTGTCACTGAATGCCTAAATGAACTGTTTTCCACTATATAGATTATAATCACCACTCAAATGCCTTCTTCTCAGCTTCGGTTGTCCTTGTTTTTGTGAAATTACTTTTTCCAATTATCAGCTTCCACCAATTTAAGATATTTTTCTTCACCAGCATTTATAAACCACCAAGCAAACCAGCAAACAGCATTTATTTTTATTCTTCTTTTCAATATATCAATATCCAATCACCAAAAATATTATTTAATTTTAATATTCAATTAATACTTCTTCCATTATCATCATTTATACATAACATAATTTTTAATCTTAAATAATATTTTCTTTATACTGTTTCTTAATCTTGATTTAACTCACTATATTGAACAATTGTAACTGATTGACTGCCTCTAACTAATTTTAATACTAAAACTGGCCATCATAGTAAGTGTAACTCATAACTGATTGACTAACTGAATGGACCGAATGGACTAACTTTCATAGTATAACCCCACTTTATATTCGTAATCATTACTTAAACCAAAGAAGATAGACGCTTATAGAAGACCAGTTCAAATGGGCGATTTGGTTACGGTTTAAGAGGGTGGCTGCATAAACTCACAGCGTGGTGCCGTGGCCGTCGGCTTAAAACTATCTTGAAATTTTCATAATGAAATATGTAGTTAGGGGGAAGTGGGAAAGGAGTACGAACGGGTAACTTTGCATCTACGCCTAAACAAATTTCGATGCCATTGATTTGCAAACTGTCTTTTTTTTTGTTTTTTCACAATAAAATCTTGAATCCAAATCACCGAGTATTTATATCCTTTTTTCATGTTCCAGAACCATCTGGTAAGAAATCATGTTCGATTTGTTCTATTTCTTCTATATGGATGTTCTCGAAAAAAGTATATGTTCGATCCACAGACATAACCATTATTTCGAGAATGTTCCACCGTAAACAAAGGTCAAATTCTCTATTCTGGAGAATTCTTTAATTTTCTATTGATAATTTTGTTGACATTTAGGCTTTTCAGATCAGAATATACACTTAAATCAGTAACTTAACATTCTAATTTAATAAAATACACATTTTAAACAACCTATTATTATAACCCCACTTTATATTCGTAATCATTACTTAAACCAAAGAAGATAGACGCTTATAGAAGACCAGTTCAAATGGGCGATTTGGTTACGGTTTAAGAGGGTGGCTGCATAAACTCACAGCGTGGTGCCGTGGCCGTCGGCTTAAAACTATCTTGAAATTTTCATAATGAAATATGTAGTTAGGGGGAAGTGGGAAAGGAGTACGAAC
Organism: Diabrotica undecimpunctata; assembly: GCF_040954645.1. Lineage (NCBI taxonomy): Eukaryota > Metazoa > Arthropoda > Insecta > Coleoptera > Chrysomelidae > Diabrotica > Diabrotica undecimpunctata. The sequence goes on along the minus strand of NC_092805.1, from coordinate 88,167,616 downwards.
GGGTAACTTTGCATCTACGCCTAAACAAATTTCGATGCCATTGATTTGCAAACTGTCTTTTTTTTTGTTTTTTCACAATAAAATCTTGAATCCAAATCACCGAGTATTTATATCCTTTTTTCATGTTCCAGAACCATCTGGTAAGAAATCATGTTCGATTTGTTCTATTTCTTCTATATGGATGTTCTCGAAAAAAGTATATGTTCGATCCACAGACATAACCATTATTTCGAGAATGTTCCACCGTAAACAAAGGTCAAATTCTCTATTCTGGAGAATTCTTTAATTTTCTATTGATAATTTTGTTGACATTTAGGCTTTTCAGATCAGAATATACACTTAAATCAGTAACTTAACATTCTAATTTAATAAAATACACATTTTAAACATCCTATTATTATAACCCCACTTTATATTCGTAATCATTACTTAAACCAAAGAAGATAGACGCTTATAGAAGACCAGTTCAAATGGGCGATTTGGTTACGGTTTAAGAGGGTGGCTGCATAAACTCACAGCGTGGTGCCGTGGCCGTCGGCTTAAAACTATCTTGAAATTTTCATAATGAAATATGTAGTTAGGGGGAAGTGGGAAAGGAGTACGAACGGGTAACTTTGCATCTACGCCTAAACAAATTTCGATGCCATTGATTTGCAAACTGTCTTTTTTTTTGTTTTTTCACAATAAAATCTTTATTTTCAATATATTAAATTGTTAAATTTTTAATTTTAAAACTTAAAAATGTATGATATTTACAATATTCAAAGTATTTATTTTTTTAATTGTATAACTTTGAATTAAAAATTGGTTTGTTCCAACACAACGAAAAACCGTCACATAACTTTTTATTATACTGTTTTTCTGTCCAGAAATTAAAGAAACAATTTTAAAAAATTTCAATTTAAAAAAAAAGTATTCAATGAAACTTTTTACTAAATTATGAAATTTTCCATTTCGCCAAAACTTCCATTTCATCCATAATTTTTCAATAACAACAAAAAGCATTCCTGATTTATTTTTGAAATAACAAAATAAACTTTAACAGTACATTTTAATGAATAGTACCTATATGTGAAAGTTTTTACGCTGTATGGGTACTATTTAATCTTGTTTTAAAATAACAACTAATAGTATCTAAAACATAATTTTCACAATGAATGAATATTGGTGAAATTATTATAATATAGTCTTAAACTGATTTATACTTAGGATTTGTACATATTTCAATTAAAAATTTGAATTATAATAATTTTTCTAAAAAGATTAATTTATTAAAAGTTAAAATAATATTATTTTCTTTAAACAATTTTATAAAACGCAAAAATTTAATCCTATTCTACGACCACGCGGCATCTACATATAAAAATATCTAAAGTTGCATTTATTGCCCCACTCTTTCATATTTTAGAAGCAAACCGCTCCTTAGTGGTACCACGTGCAACACGTGCGTTCCACTCGACCCACTTTTCTTTATCTATGACCCATCTTTTGCTAACACTCAAAAATAACAGTGAACAATTCTTCTATAAGCGTCTATATTCTTTGCTTAAACTGTCACTTCGAGAGTATGTATATCTGGTTGCCTAATCACATGGCTCACTTAAATATATTTACAACATTAAAATACAACTTTTTACAATTATTATATGCTAATTTCTTAAAAATGCCCTCACAAATAATTTTTATTAAATTCTCTAGTATATAACTTCTTAAAATAACCAAATACTTGTTATATCTAATATTATCTAGTTAAACACCAATCATCTCAATACAGGGTGGTCCTAAAGTAATTGTACAAACAGAAACCATAGATTCTGCACTTTAAAATATTACGATTTAAGCCAACTTGCTTTAATAAAATGTTGATATTAAGAAAGATACAGGGTGTTAAAGTGGAAATTTAAAATTCTATTTTTCGCTATAACTTTTACGTTTGTAAATATTTTTGGACAAAAATTTATAATTGGACGCTTTTAAGTAGGATAAATTATAATTTTATACATAAATTAATGTTACTGATAGATGGCGCCACATATGCCACAGGTGTGGCATAGATTTGCGCTTAACTTTTTTGCTCTTAAAGTTACCTCTATTTGTGTTAAAAAATATTAAACATACATTATTTTTACAAAGAAAAGGTATGCTTGTTAGTAACCTCAAAATTTAACCGTTTTCGAGATAATCGCATTTTATAAGTCAGCTGCCTCATAATTCTTAGTTGTGATATTTGTGCTGTAAAGCACTCAATACCTGTAGATAAGCATAATTCATAGTTTATTCTTATTAAAACAACTCAAAGATGATAATGTAACATTACAAAATTTTTGTTATGGCTGCTAAATGTCTTATTGGAGAAAATATTCTTCATCTTCTTCTTTAGGTGCCGTGTCCGTATTCAGACGCTGGCCGTCATCATGTATACAATTTCCCTTTTCTATCGCTTCTTAAATTTCTATACCTACTGGCGTTGTATTACTTTTCCCCTATTGTAAAATGCTGAAAAACCAAAATATATGGTTTATGTAAGATGGTACACCACCACATTCTAGAGAGAAGGCGTTGAGAACATAGTTAAATATACCTTTTCTGAACGTTGGATTGGACGTGGCAGTCATATTCCTTGGCAATGTGGTGAGATATTGATATAATTATTTAACTTATAAAAAAACCCAAAATAATACTTATTATTCATTACGTAAATTGTTGTTTACCCATTTTTATTATGACAAATGGAAACTAAAGCACAGGTATGAAATAACACACGTGTCTTGTTTCATAATACTTTTGCTACAAATCTTACCTTAAAGACTCAGCATTTTTACAAAAACATCATCGTTGGCCTAATAACCGATATTGTTATAAATATAGTAAACAAACAGGCAATTTAGTTCAGCATAATATTAGTTCGTTAGTTCATAATATTATCATCATTATCATAATAGTCCATTTGTTCGATATGTAATTATAGTTACTCGTAAGCTTATATGAGTGTATATAAGTAACCAATGAATGAGATACATCACAGTTTAATACATTATTTAACCTTTGCGACATAATATACTGTAAGATTTGGATATAGATTCGTCCATTATACATTATAGCCACCACGTAGCCCAGAATTTAATCCGCTTGATTTTGGTGTATGGGGCGTATTAAAACAACGTGTCTATAAGAATGCCATAAACATTTGCAACCAAATATGGGAAGAAATAAATACTGCAACAGTTTCTTTAGAACCAATGATGCTATTTAATATGAGGTGATTTTTATGGAATATATTGACAAATGAATTAATGAAAATGGTAGACATATCGAACACTTACTTTAACAAAAAGTTTAGTAATTTAGTTTAACTATTTCTTAATTTGGTTTGTAAACAAAATGTTTTGATTACGACTTTAATTTAACATAAAATATAAAATGTTTGATGTAAAATCCTATTATTCTGTTTTTTGTCATATCCTATTATTAATTATCCTGCTGATATATTTATTTTATTTAATATTTCGTTAACTATTAACTTTAGTTATTGGTATTTTATACCAAAATTTAGATTTATTAATGTTTTTGTCTATTTTTCCTTCGTTGCCTGGGGTAATTGCCTTAACTCAGAAATATGCAGCTGATTTGTAAAATGCGATTATCTCGAAAACTATTGAGTTTAAAAGTTATTAACAGGTATACCTTTTTTTTGTTGAAATAATGTATCTTTAATATTTTGTATCACAAATACAGTTCACTCAAAGAGCAAAAAAGTTAAGTGCAAATTTATGCCACATATGTAGCATATGTGGCGCCCTCTATCCGCTACATCAAAGTGTGCATCAAATTATAATTTCTCATATTTAAAAGTACACAGTTGTAAATTTTTATGCATAAATGTTTACAAACATGAAAGTAATAGCCAAAAATAAAATTTTTAATTTGCACTTTAACACCCTGTATCTTTCTTAATATCAACATTTTATTAAAGCAATTTAGCTTAAATCGTAATATTTTAAAGTGTAGAATCTACTGTTTCTTTTTGTACAATTACTTAAGGACCACCCTGTATATATATATATATATATATATATATATATATATATATATATATATATATATATATATATATATATATATATATATATATATATATATATATAATATATATATATATATACTGAAGCCAATAGGCTTATAGCACATCTTCCACTCATGTAACCGTCTGGCTCAAATGTTAGGGTTAGCGACTACTTACGTAGACGGCCTTACAGCCAAAGCAAGGTGGCGAGTCAGTTAAATTAGAAATTGAAAAATTTCTGGAGTCCAACGTGGGCCGAACCCGGTCAATTCTGTTTGTTAAGACAGTACTCTATCCACTAAGCTACAGCCGATAAAATAATCTAATTCCAAAGCGAAGTTATGGAAGCTGAAACGCGACACGTTCTCTTACGACATCCCAAAGTTTACAACGAAGAATACGAAACATTCCCACTATAGTGTTATACGCACGTATTAAATTTATATCAACATTAAAAACGAATACATATCACGCAAACTTAAAAATAGCGTAGCTTGAAAGAAAATAAATTTAAATACACTGGTTTTTTTCAGTGTGGTGTTCAGCTTACATGGGATTACATGTACAAGTAAAAATAAAATATTAATATTATTTTAAAATAAAAAACTTTGGACAACCCGTATATGGGTCCACCTAAACATTTTGCTACCCTTGTAGGCGAAACCCAACATCACTAGTGAGGGATTCATAGTACTTAATGTTTCCAAAGGTGCAACATCCATCTTCCATGTCCCTCTCTAGGTGTCGAGATAATAACTTTTTTTCATGGATGCCGTCTGTTCTAAACATGTCTTACCTTACATTGTAGCCAAGTGGCTTTTTGTACATCTTCCATTAATTTATGAAAGCCATTACAGGATTCTGGAACCCTGGTCCCTTATACAGGTCTAGTGGATGGGTTGTCTCCTAAAAGTATTTGCCGCCTGCGATGTAATATCTCACAGCCATGCAATATATGGTTGACTGTTTTAAGTTCTCTGCTGCCGAGTCTACAGCTCAAGTTTTCATGAAACAATTTTATTGTATACAGGTGTCCCTTGACTGGCCAGTAAGTAAGCCTGTTATGACTCTGACCTGATTCCTATGATGCCTGTCGTTGCTGAGTTTAGCTATCAGCCCAACCATGATCAATTCCACAAGAGAAGAGATAAAATCCTCTGCGGACAGCCTCAGCTACTTATGCTGGCACTGAAGTTCGAAGAAATAGTCACAAAGGACGCTAGAACTGCACTCCATAGAGAGCAAATGGAATATCAAACAGCAGTACTGACAGCGTCCACCCTGGGAAACAAGAAAAAGGTGAGAAGAGCATGGTTCAATGATGAGTGTAGACAAGCACTAGAGGAAAGAAATGAAGCACACAAAATTTATATAACAAGAACACGGGAAAGACGAACATCATTTGAAGTCACAAGACAGAAAACAGAAGATATTTAGAAATAAAAAAAGTCTATGAAAATGGACAAATAGAAAAAAATTTCAAAAACACGAAATTTAGACTGAAATATTTCGTCCACTGAAATACAAAGATGAGAATCTATAAAATTCAACCAATAGCATGCTATGGCAGTGAAGCATGGATCCTGAAAGAAACATCCAAAAGCAAACTTGATACACTCAAAAGGAAAGTACTGAGGAGAATACTAGGACATGTGAGGGAAAACAGAATCTTCAGAAGTCTATACAATGAGCCTTATAAGGAAGCACCACTGTCAGACTACAAAGATTCCAATGGGCTAGACATGTGATAAGAGTGGGAGAGGATAGGCTATGAAAAAGAGCACTGCATGCTAGAAAGAGACCAGTTGGAAAGTAAAGAAAGGCCCGGGAAGACACACTAAACAGCTACACACAAGACTCTGTACATGGAGAAGATAAGCCACAGACAAGCAAGGGTGGAGGCCAAGGCTCAATTTGGGCTGTAGTGCCGTAGAAGTACTTTCAGCATGTCATTGCAATCTTCAGAGCTTCATTTGTATGGATTAAACCCTTTGAAAGTTTGAAATGTCACATTTGAGAGTGCTTATTCACTAATGGCTGCCTGGTTAAACCAAGGGAACAGCTGTACATGTATATGTCAAGGTTTGCTTCCAGCCTATCATACTACATCACAGAATGTTTTCAGAATTAATATTCTATCATCAGTGCTATCTGGATGTACATGTTTAAAGCCACTAAATATTTGGGTAAAAACCCTGAATGCTGTTAAAAATTTAAAAAAATTATAAATGTGGTCAAAATATCAAATACTATTTATATTTTTAACTTCTCATTCTTCTATTGGTTGTTTACCTTCGATATGCCATACATTGGGTTCTATAAGACAAATGAAACAGTTGTTTTTATAATCTATTTAATAAAAAAAATAACTGAATAAATTATTCATTATCTTCTTCATCATCATCTTCTTGACTGTCAATCTGGAAGTATCTGAGTTCATAAGAGTCCTTTCCAGAAGCAACTACTCTAAGCCAATCACGAAGATTGTTCTTCTTCAAATACTTTTTAGTAAGGTATTTAAGGTACCTAAAAAAAAATGAAATATTAATTTTTTGAACCAAAATTGGAATAAAAAATGTAAATTCAAATAGAGTTGTAGCATTACAGTGTGTTCACTAATCAATCAAATGATACTAGTAAACATAGCGAGCAATGCATATAATATCTGCAATAAATACGCCACTACAATTCGATCTTATATTACATTGTATTGGAGCTGGAACTGCAGTTTGAAAACAATTTCCTATACACTATATAGGTGCATTTAAATCAAAATAAACACAAACAAACGAATTCATAGATCTTCACTTAGTCTCTCTTCAAAGTGTGAACATTTACATTGTAGAGAACATTCAAATTTATTGGTGATCCATATCCATCCATATCATATGTTATTGCAACTTAAAAAATTAAAAGGGAAGGGAAGAAGAGTGGGTGTTCAAATTTGTTACAAAAGAGAAAAATAAGAGGTGATACCTTATTAACCACAGAGAATTTGGATCAAGCAAAGTTTAGCAAACCATATAGAATTATAAGTGTCACTTTTTTAAGGAGCCCTCTTTCTCATCTAAATGATGTCAGAAGCAAATTAATCTCTTTTTTTACTTCAGAGACATTACAATTCATATCAGTAGAAATTTTGTTTCAGGCATCAGTTTTTTTGTTTATTTTATATAATTTCAACTTCAGACTCCATAGACATCCTTCATTTCTAAATAATTCGATTAATTAATTAATAATGGAAGGGTCTTTCATCTGTTCTTTCTATAATGCAAAATTACTTAGACATAAGTTCTGAGCACTACACAACAAACCCTCTCAAACTAATTTGTAAATAAATTAGTATTAAAAACAGTACTTCTCAATGAATTGTTTGCTACATTCTATCCACTGTTCACACTGAACAGGGGTTTCCTGTGATGATTTGTTGATTTACCAACATGTCCAAACTTACTCATTTGTGTTCACTTTGATTTAAATACACTTTTACAGTTCCCATCAAAATTGTTCATAAAATATTTATATATTTATGGAAAAAATTTCTTTGGAAGTAACTGTGCAATTTTTTTACTGTCTTCAGATAACAGAATTTTATACAAATGGGAAAAACAATAAAATGGACAATGATTAGTTTAATGCACTGAACATAACCAAATATATTTGACATTGAATGGAAGATTAAATGATGTCAAAGTTGCCATATCTTCAGTTATTTCATACTGTCACATTACATAAAGACCAATTTATGAAAGCATTGAAATAATATAAAAAAATCATTTTTATCAAATCGTTTTTAATTAAATTAACACCCTCGCCGCCAAGTGTAACATTAATGTGCACTCTGTACTGACAAATGTGTAACATTAATGTACACTTACAGCGTTTCATGTTAAGTTTTGGCACATGACGAAACAATTTAAAATATCATTTACAGCGAGGGTGTTTATTTATTTTAACACTTACAACTTAATTTATCAAAGCTGAATTGCCACAAATAATTTACAATGTTTAGCTGCATTTAAAGTAAAATAAAAATATTTATGAATACTGTTTTATATTTATTCAAAACTTGTAGCTCCTCATAACACAAATTATAATTTCCTAAAAGTAACTTTATATTTTAAACATTCATAAACAATTTACAAAAAAATATATAACAATGTGAGGCTGTGCAATGCAGAAAATATATTTGGGTTATGTTTCTGTGCATTAAACTAATCATTGTCCAAAAAATTAAACCTAACATTAAAATTTTTGAAATTTTATTGCAGGAATTTGTTTGAAATAATTGGATTGGAAACCAAAACATCAAAAACTATTAGAATTCTTTGGTGTTTTTCTCCATGTATAAAATATCCAGTTCAAAACAAACAAGAAAATATTTCATTTTGACAAATAACAGTTCAATTATTTTAACTTACCTTTTTGAAAATGGAATTTCAGAGGAAAGAGCAATTTTAACATTTTTGTCTCTGCTTACAGTAACAGAATGTTGACCACCTTTTCCGGCAGCAAAGTTTCCCGTTTTTCCATTGATCTTAATCCTTTCTTTCAAATAATTTTCCTAAAAGAAAATTTTTTTAGTAACCACATTGTTATGGGATATGGACAATAGAAAATGTATAAAATCTAACATTTTGAAATAAAATTACGATTTTATATAAAAAAATATATAAAAAAAACTGTAGCTGTACCTTGTGTTGTACTAGTTATTGATAACTTAATCCAACATAGCGAGCAAAGCATTTAATATTCACAGTGCTAAACGCCACAATGTCCATAAAGTGGTTTCCACGTGGAGCTGGGACTGTGAAATTTATGTCTAATTGAAAATTAATAAATACTTACAAAGTTTGCGACATCTAGAAGATTGTCTTCACTAGGATGAGTACAATCAATCACAAATTTCAAAGCAACCTTCTTTTTCTTTAGACCTTTTCCTCTAATTTGGGGTTTCTTTCCCTGTGGCTTGGTAACTGGAACGGCTGTTTTTGTCTGGAATCCACAACAAAATTAGTTGTGTTTCCACCAGACTAAAAAACTCTGATGAAACACAGCAGGAAATCTATAGCAGAATAAAAATTACAAACATCCAACAATAACATGTGATTTCAGAACAGTTGCAAAAAAATAAATTAGTATTTATATAAATATATTTATTTAGAAATATTAAAGTTAATTTATAAAATGCGATGGCTTATATATATTCATATAATTTTAGATATAAAAATAAATTTAAAACTTACTGGCATTTTTATATAAGACGAAGTTAACCTTTCGACTGCAAGTTGAAAAAAGAGAAATTTGACTCGAACATTTTGACAAAGTCATATTATTTAGTAGTATTGCCAACATGAAGAACAAAAATATATCTGTATTGATTTAGCTACAGTTAAAAAGGGCGCAACCTTTAAAATAATATCTTTATACCTTTTTAAAACTTTGTTTTTATTCTTATTGTATGACTAAAGTTATATCAATGGGGTACTAAAATAATAATTTAGTTGATGGTTAAATTTTGCAGATATTCTTTAAGGCAGCTTTACATCTAGGCTATGCAAGTCTCGTGCTATGCAAGTCCGTCTTGCATGGCACATCTCTTGCCTAGCTTGACCTTTTTACATCAGAGATATTTCTGTGCAATTTTAGATCCCACTTTCATTGTTGCCAACAGAGAAAATATTTATCAATTTGAGGTTATTTTATCTTAAATAAATATAATTAAGTACTAAAATAAATAATATAATAAATAAATATACACTATTTATGGTTATTAAAAGGGTGAAGGATGTCAACCAAAGAAAAGAAAACATTGTTATTGTTGAATATTGCTATTGTAGCAACAATCATGAAAAATAATAAAAAAAGAAAACCTAGAAAATGCTGGGTCAAACCTTGGTTGAATGCAGGACTGGGAAATTTGAAGTTACCCCAAGAGTTCTTGGATGCTAGAGACCTTCAAAGTTTTAAAAACTTTCTTCGAATGAACGAGTCCACTTTCCTTAAGCTCCTGGAAAAAATTAATCCCTTAATTCAGAAAAGAGATACCAATTTTCGCCAGTGTATTCCATCAAGGACAAAATTAATTATAACTTTAAGGTATCTGGCAACTGGTGAAACGTTTCGATCTCTAATGTACAATTTTAGAGTATCAGAATCAGCTATATCTCAATTTATTCCCATTGTGTGTAGGGCAATTTATAATATACGCTAAAGTTAGAGATAAGATTATGTTTTATTCTGTAATCTATTATAAATTGTTATGTTGGCAACATGAATTTTAACGTTAAATTGCAAGAAAATAGCATGAAAAATAGAACATGTTCTAATTTTTCGTCTAGCACAGGAATTGCATGGAAATAGCCCGTGGGCATGTGCAGTTCCATGATCTGTCTTGCATGGCTCTTGCCTAGCATGAAAATAGCATAATGTAAAACTGTCTTTAAAATGACGTATTTGTCCTGTCAGAAAATAAAATAAAGGTGGCTGTTAAATTTTTGTGTAAAGGCATAAACAGAAATATTTGAATTTAGTATCATTGACACTAGTGACAGCATTAGGATTGCCAAGTCCACAATTTTTCCCCAAAACGATAAACGTATAATTTTATTACAAAAAATTAATTTAAGACGAGTAACGAGATATAGTTTGTACATAATAATACATATAATTAATATATAATACCATCCTTTAGAACCTCCTCATATTTATTTATTTAGAATTTTTCATTTCAATGATATCGTGTTTCTTTTAAAAGAAAGAAACAAGAAACACCTTTTATTTAAAAGAAATTAATTTTGAAAACAAAGATGTAAGTAATAAATTAAAACGGCTTACAAAACAATAATTTATGCATTTTTTAATGTTTGGTAGCAGCAATGTTTGTAAAAAGATTATTGTTTTATCAATAAAGTTTAAATTTAAATTCTTAGTTATAATAAATTCAATTATCATGAAAAATATTCATCATCGGCAACACTGCAACTGTCATTTTTAGGAAGTGTGCATAATCTAAAATGAGGACAAACTTTTTGCTTTTGATTTTGAACCTATATGTATGAATATATGTAGTTTAAATTTCCAATATTTTACTTCTTGCAGTTATTATCTATTTGTTATTGTATTTGTTAATTTTGTTGAGCACACCCTTATTTTTGATTTAGCACAATTAATCAGAAAAATGCAATTGCACAAATAAAGCTTTTCTAAATCGATTTTTGTGTTTCGCTCTGGCGGCGCTGGCATGAACCAATCCTTGGGCAGACTAAAAACTTGCCGTCCGTATATGAAGACTAGTTTCATGGTCGCGAACCGCGATATGAAATTGTTCTCGATATCTTGAAAAGGTTTTGGGTGAATATTTTTTTATGAAAAACTCTACAAACATGTTAGTACTAAGAGTGTTCAGTGTTATTTTCTTATTAGGAATTTCTTTTGCGTCGGACCCTTTCGATTATGCAGGTAAGTTCTCGAATTACCTGTGACATTTTATAGCTAATAGTAAACAAATTTTCTTATCAACTTTTTGATGTAGGACAACAAAATTTGATGTTGATATAATTGTTGTGGTAGTTGTCGTCACAAGGACTTCTATCAATTTTAAATAAATAAAGAAATATTTGTAGTCAGGTGTAGATAAACAAAATGGCGAAGGAATACTTTCCAGTTTTCTGAGAAAAAAAGACCACCTCCAATATACCTGCATGGAGTCCGCTTTTACTATTTTGTTTATTAATTAGAGAATGATCTTGTGACACATTTTCGCCTTTAGGTGTTATCGGTTAGTGTTTAATTTATGCATTGTATATAAATTGATTTGTTTAGTCTACTATTGATTTAAGAAATAACTTTGTAACTTGATTATTGTAGCACTGGAAGGAGATTTTTTATATCCTTTTAAGAGCTACAAAATTTAAAAAATCAAACTGCTTTGGCAATAATCCTGAGGTAAAATAAATTGTTGTCTGTTTGTTATATCTAATATAAACAATTTCAGAGGTATTATAAAAACTACATAAACAACTTTTAAAATATTTGAAAATATATCCAAATATATCATTTCAGGATGCATATGTATGTTTAGATTGAACCCCTTGAATAAAGGTACTTGCAAACTTTATTTTGAAAACAAAGATGTTGCTAATAAATTAAAAGGTCTTACATGGAATTAGCTATTATTCTGGATAAGCTTGGAGATGCAATGTTACAAAAAATGAAAAAAATGAGCAGCAGTAAATAAATTTGGAAAAAAGAAAATTGTTATAGTTTATAACTTGTAACAATACAAGAGAACTAAAAATCAAAGTATTGTAACATAATTAATAGTAAATAAAATAAAGTTAGAATATATCAAACCAAAATTTATGTAACCTAAAACAATTGAATTAAATCTGGGAAATATTGTAAAGCAATAAAAATCATTTTAGAGTTAATAAAACATAATAAACGAGCAGATAAAGTTTGAATGATGAATAGGTTTGGCAAAAATATGCATTTAAGTTTCAGTACACTCAGGTTACATAATAAATGGTCACTTCAACATGTTAACAAATTTTGATCTTAATTAACTCAGTAGGGGAAACATCATTAAAGATTTATTCACCTGATTAAAATTTCTGAATAAGACCAGATTTAACATAATAAGAGAAACAATAAAAATGTTTTTATCACTAGGCTGTAAAACACCCTGTGGTGAAATTTTGCGTTTGGAAGGAACTCAAAACTATTGTGTAAGCTTGGTTCATTCCCTATACAATGATTTTTTTTAATATTGATATCTGGATTCGCTTCAAAGTTATTGATTATTGAAAAAAAATTGCATTTTTTTTCTGACAATGCAATTTTGACAAAAATTATGAAAGAATAATAACATAACAATTGAATAGTTAAATAAGAGCACAAACCAATTTATTAATATTGGTTCTTCTCCTCCAACTTAGATCATGGCTTCCATTCTCCAAATTACTCCCAGATAGAATACACTTAATAAGATTTCCATTTAGGGAACTGAGTGCCTGATTTAATTTCTCTAAATGTGGTATCATAATATGGTCCCTATAATGAAAATATGGGACAACATTATATACTAAATTATTATTATTGTATCTTCATGTTGGCAATGCTCCATCTTCAATAAAATTCAGCTCAGTATGTCCTTACATTAATATTCAGGACCATACCATTAGTGTTCGTACATGAGTAAGACAAGAGCATACACTTCATAAATCAGAAACTGTAAACATAACGTTTTGCCCCTGAGACTCACTCCAATTAAGATGTTAAGGAGCCAATGTCAGTCTTGCCACCCAATGACATGTAAGCTAATTTGGACCATCGGCTCGTCTACAAAGCTTGGCTTAAAAGCTTTAGTTTTTAATATATACCAGGATGAGATTTAACCTAACCTAACCAACACGACGTATCTCCAAGCTGAGGTCTGAGACTCAATATATCACAGCATGGAAACTGCTCTACAATATATAAAACCCTGCCAGGTATGTAAGTCATCTACATTCAATTCCGAGTTCCAACATTGAAAAATGTTCGTCTGTCTAAAGGTCTGATCAATAATTGATCCCACTTTAAAAACCCACATTTTTTTGAGCGGTATGACTCAGAACTCCAAGAGATATCCTTTGACTAGAAAGGATATGGCCCTTGATGCGTTTTGGCATAATCCCACTAATGGCATGCAAACATGCAGTTCCTCTCATACTGAGCAGCATTACTATCGTAACGACGACTCATCAGTAGGTTAAAACTAACCTGTCTTACGACATTCTAATTGTGCTTCACGATAATATTAAGAGCCGGCATCAAAAGATCAAAATGCAATGTCGCTATGAATGCCTCGCCATCATAAGTCATTTGCCCCTAAGATAACTATTCTCTTGCTGAAAACTCTTAAGGCAAAAGGATTGATAGGCTGTGCTTTCACAATTCCTGTGCACACTTAACATCAGAATCAAACCCGCTTTTGATCTACATGAGGTTTCTGTCTTCGCTGAGCTGCCCTTGGCTACTTATGTTAAAACCCCCACCTGGCATTGTCCTCGAATCGAATCAGTCTGGAGGTAAGTTGACGCTCGAGACTAACCACATGAACCCTAGTTGTGTATCCGAAAGGCAAGTTATATCTAAACCACGAATCTCACAGACGGCACAATGCAACTTAACGTCATTCCATGGCCATGACTCGTGAATACTGTGACAGTCGCCTCCCCGTGTGCGAACGACGCACGTATTTCACCTTACTGAGTAAGAAAAGAAACTATGAAACTTACTTAAAGCTTGTGGATTTTTTAAGTGGCTATGACCTTGAAAATATCTGCGCGTAGGCCCGTCCAAAATTATTAAAATTTGTACGGTCGAAGCGTAAATTTGAACTTTGCGCATGCATGACTCATAGTCGTTTAGAAAATCCACAACCTCTACTATTTACTTATTCCTCAGCAATGTAGTGAAGTTAATATTTGGTCAGCTCTGATGTGAAGTTTCTTGGGCGTCAAAATAATAACCTGTTGTCAGCATCGAGAATTACTTACATCTTCAGTCGTTACAAATGAATGTACAAAACCCTTGACATTCTTAATTTAGTGAATATGAGTTAAAATGAAAATTGTATCTTATACAATCTTATTAATGTATGACAAATACATACTACCTTGGTAGAATAACCTTTGCATTTGTATACATTTAGTGTTCCTAATGTATGTATTTTTTAAGATATTTCTTTGGTAAATGTAAGTTTTATTTGAAACGTAAGCTTAAAATGTTTATTTACTTATTTATTGAGTATTTCCACCTTTAGGTATAAGACTGCTACATTGAACTCTGCCAGAGGAAAACTGAAAATGTTTCGGGTGTCAAAAAATTGTGGGCTTCAGACAGGCTCGAGAGTTTTGAAACATTGTCGTAATATTTTTCTTTGAAAGACAAGAATATTAGTAAAAAAGTTGTATTGAAGAGGTGCACGGTATCAATATTAAATTCGTTAGTTTTTTCAAATATTGGGCTGAGAACAAAGGTCTGATGTATATATAAGCGCGGTCTAAAACCTCTTTGGAATTCACCAAGAAGTTCTTCCAGGTATATACAGTTCGACAACAGTATAAATCATTAATAGAATATCTTGTAAACTTTATTCAGGGCACTTATGGCTCTGTAATTTTACGCTCTGGTATATCTCCTTTTTTATATACTTATAATAAAAAATAATTTCGGTGCATTTTTTCATTTTTACTATTCTGTGCTACTATTTTATAATGATTTGATCTATTATGTAAATCTCTAATATACCTCCATATTTAAAGAGCTCTGTAGGAATGCCGTCGATTCCTGTGAACCTGGAAAACTTTAATTTTCCTATGATGTATGTATTTGGCATATTTCTTTTTTCTTATCTTGAGTTTCTCTTTGCTGTGTAAGTTTATAGGTTCTTTTTTGGTGATATTTTCACATTCATCACCGAATCAGCCATTATGTGGTGTGGATGGGTTCTTTTGTTCCAAAGATATTATTTGCCTCTATCTTGATTTTTCTTTTATATATTTATATACCCCATTGTGCACTGTATGTTAAGCTCTCGTCCATTATGTGTTACAGTTTTGATATATTTCTAGTGTATCTGAGTCTCCCAAAACTTTTTTATTGTAGCTATTACTTCTGGTATCCTTTTTCGCATTTGAAATATTGCTCTTATTCTTGCACACTCCGAAATGGTCCGAGTATGTTGGCCCGTGGTACGTATGAGACTTTTTAGAAGGATGTGATCTATTGTTTTTTTTTGTTCCATCTGACGAGGTCCACTACATGCTTATGAATATTTTTGTGGGCGAAATATGTACTCTCATCGACCATATTCTTGGAAGCTGCAAGACGAAAAGAAAATTTTACTTCAATATCCAGTAAAATTTAAGAGTTAAGAAAGACGAAAGTCTTTTTTCTAATATTCAAATTCATGTATCAACCATTTTGTTATTCCTATCATTTCTGACTATCACAAAGTACTCGTTTCTGATGCCATGAATGTTTGATATATTCTGTCGATGAGATTATCTTCGATCAATCTCAGTATGAGTTTGAAATGAATTTTTGCTTAGGAATTTAAAATCATTCCTTCTCTTCAAACGGTGTCCTTTTGAGTGTTATTTTATTATTTGTTTCATATACTTTCCTATATAAAACTGAAATGGAAATGTACAAACAAAAATATAACTATCGATTGTTGAGGTATACAAATATCAATAAAAACGCAACTCTTCCCACTTACGTTTTCACCAAAAGGGAAGTTTATAAACGAGACGCGCCTTTAATTTTCGTGCAAAACCACCATCATTCCAAGGCGTTTCTTTATAAACCGTGTTTCAAAAACATATCTAAAAAGCTATTCAAAGCCGAAGTGACACAGACACTTAGACAATGAAACGGGACTTACTCATGAATGAGGAAACTACATTTGAAATACCCACATACGTAGATACATTTGAAAAGTATCCGTGCTGCCTACGTCCATATTATACTATTCCTGCTAAGTTTGCATTATTCACGCTAGTATGCCGATTCACGATGAAGATATAGCGTACCTAACAATGGTTATTGAATTGTCACATTGTTCCAAATTCAATTTATGTGCCTTATCGAGCACATTATTCGATTTGACTCGTGTGCACTTGCAGAATAGCTTTCCCTTCACTGAGCACATACAGGGACGTCTACATATTTTATATAATTTTGTGCCCTAAATGTACACCGCGTTCGTAAAATCTGAAATACATTCATAATTTTCTAACTAAAAAAAATTTAAAATACCTTATTACATACCGATTTCTATCGACTCTTCTTTATTATTTATATCCATCAGGAACGTGTCTAACAACTTGAATCAAGGAAACCAAACGGAGAATATACTTTCACCGTATTGAGGGTTTTAAATTTTGTTTAAAAATAATATTTGTTTCAAAGTCTTCCATAAATATATTTGCTAATAATGGACACCAATAACAGCTCAAAGACCAAAACCATCATACAGAAACTCAAATTCAACATGGGAGGCATCGGCAACTTTATTTAGATTATTTACAAACCTAATACAGAATCCTGCCTTTCGAGGTAAAGGCAGAGCGTGAGTAAATCCAGTTCAGTCGTATACCAAAACAGTTCCTAAGCTGTTATAAAAAAGTAAAAGGCAAATAGACTGGCAGGATGCCTTAATAACACTATATGGCGAAACAGACACATTTACACACTGAGATAAAGTCAAGAATTTATAAAGCCAGTGTAAGACCAATAAAGCCGACACAACCACAACGCAAAGGCTACTGGAAACGGCAGAGATGAGAGTACTGAGAAGAATTAGAGGAACTACGCTGAGAGATCGAAAGAGAAGTGAAGACGATAGAAGAAAATGTAACGTAAGCAGAATAGGGAAGACCCGTGTCGTCAAAATAGCAAGAGATAAGTCACCAATCGGAGAAGTATCGGACGACCGCGCAAAAGATGGAGTGACAACCTTCCTGATGGAACTTTGCCGTAATCTCCACCAATTTTTGGGGGAAAGCTTATTAAATTCCTTTCCCCAGCGGGTACAGTACCAAATATTTGAGGACCATGGACTGTTAACGAGATTCCTTCGATATACGTAAGCAGACTTCACGGCGATCATTCCTTATATGTTTGGTTTGATCGGGTTATACTTATAGAAAAATAAAGCGTGATTGATCGATACTACACATTTAATAACTAGAGAATATTTACAAAACATACAGAATATTTATATTTACATAGTGTTTTTGGGGCGCGCGAATATAGCGAAAACTAAATGCACTTTTTTTACTGCATTTTTGAGAGTAGGAGATCGTTAGCGTACCGAGACCGCACACAGCCGCACATTCGGCATGCAAGTTGAGAACACAAATCACATCTGCGATTCCTTTGGCTTGCATTTTTATCTAAAAGTGTCGACAGGCCGGCGTCAGTTTAACCCAAGATCCTTATAAGGTATTTATGACACAAATACCCTGCAGGCAAGAAGTACAGTCTGTCGCATAAGATCCAAGCCAATATTTGTCTAAAACGAAAAATAAACTAATCTTAATATAACTTGTTGTTTTTACAATACTTCCATAATAATCTGCTAATGAACAAGCAGAAATGCTTATAAAGAGGATGAAGAAGAATAAACTGTTATGAGGAATCTTGTCCTATCAGGAATAAAGCTGCCGATAGAAATGTCGGAGAGCCTTCAAGAGAATCAAACATTCAGGTAATTGAGGGGACTATAAGGGTTCCAACAAAATATTAGAATGAACTAAGAAGGACTAAAAGAAGAAAATACGTATTCGGAACTTAAATCACATGCTAAACAAATACGAGTAAAAAGGCTGTGAGAGTTCTGCGTATTTTCTCATGTTAAATCCCATATATATATATATATATATATATATATATATATATATATATATATATATATATATATATATATATATATATATCTGTGAATAAACACAAAAAAGATTAAAATCCTAGTACAAAACCGATCGGAGAGAGCAACACGACCCTACTTGACACTTTGTTGAGAACTTCGAAAAAGTAGATAGCTTTATCTATTTAGCAGTCAACATCACAAAGGACAACATTGACGATGCAGAGCTTAGCAGAAGAATCATCCTAGTCAATACGACATACTTTGCTATGAACCAGACATTTAAATCACGAGACGTACATCAAGATAGGAATCTACAAGACCATAATCCGACCGAGAATGAGCTAAGGATGTGAAACTTAAGTATTGACTCAAAAATCTGTAAACCGCATGGGCACCTTTGATAAAAAGTTACTGAGACGAATACTAGGCTCTATACAAGAGAAAAATAGGTTGCGAATGAGATACAATTATGATATATATATATATATATATATATATATATATATATATATATATATATATATATATATATATATATACAGTAGACTCCCTCTATAACGAGAACTGAAATGACAGACTAATTACCTCGTTATAAGCCGATCTCGTTATATCAGACAATAATAATACTGTGCATACATATGAATCAGTAGTTTTCTAAACTATTAACTTCCTATAGTGAAGCCATTCGGAGCAATATAAGATGCTAATAAATATTGTTTGAATGGCGTTTTTGAAAAAAAGTTATTTACTTTTATTGTCAATGAAATATATTAAAACATAAAAGAGTTGTTTACTTTTATTATCAATGATATACGTTAAAACAAAAAATCTGTACTTATATTTTTTTCCAACTACATAATGTATAAAGCGTATTTTCAAGGATAACATAAACTATTGCTTCTGCAATTTTAAGAACTCTGTCATTTTTAACTGCTTTAAATGGTCCAGTATCATTCTATCATATTTTCTAAAGATGTGAAACAGTTGTATTTATTCATTGTAAAGAAGTTTATTGCGGGCTGCAGTTAAGTTTATTGAGGGGCTGTTTGAAAAGGTATTTATTTATAGCCACGACCCGACCAAAAACGTAAAAAACACGTTTTTGGATCTTATTCTCTCTCGTTATAACCAAATTTGCCTCATTATAAACGGTTATAGTTCAATAGAAATTTCACGGGACATCTAATGTATCTCGTTATAAGCGAAACCTCGTAATAACCGTGTTCGTTACAGAGGGAGTATACTGTATATATATACCGATACCGCAAGTTTTCAACTACTGTATACGTTATTCAGTATGTGGAACAAAGATAACATTTAATTGTTTGAATACGAGTGAGACACAATCCACGCATGTTGGAGTAGGTAGCGAGTCTAATTTTTAAACAGTGTTTTCATTCCTTCTAAAATATTAGTCTAATACATGAGTGTAACATAATATTTAAATCCTCTACAGTTCATTGTAGAATAAAAATTAATATCGCCCCAACAAAACTTACATGAAGTAATCATGTAATTGTTATTTTATAAACAATTATATCATTAATTGACTAATTAACAAAGAACACTGAATTGAGAAATTGATATGCGAACAGCGTGAGCTAAATAAATAACGCACTTCAGTAGACAGACAAATAGTATAAACGGTTTGCGCTCTCTACGAGTGTATGATTTCCCCTCAAAAGAATAGGCGGTGGTTATCTGTACAGCAGGTTTAAGGTCTATCTATTTGATTTTTAGCTGTGATGGTAAAAGGTTGAAAACAAATAATTAACATGCCAAGCGTGTATTTTCAAGAAGAATAAAGAATCACTTTTATCTTAGTATGTCTGCCTACAACGTCTTCAATGGACAGGCCATGTATTTAGGATGTAAGAAAAAGAGGCTTCCAAAAAAAACTGTTGTATTCAAGAATGCAGGGTAAGAGCCCTATTGGAAGACCGAGAAAGCTATGAGAGGATGATGTGGATGAGGCCGCAAAAAATCGATGAAACCAGTCGATCGTGGGGGAGAAGGACTACAGACCGTAACGAATGGAGTGGTTTGCTGAGGGTGGCCAGGGCTCGCATTGGCTGTAGTGCCATAGAATGGATTGAAAAGAAGAAAATGGAGGCAGTTTTGCCGAATGATCACCAATTTAGCATCTGCGGTGCACTTTCAAAAAGTTTTTCAAAAGATCGATCCAACGGTACTGGACATTTAAAATCAAAACTGAGTTTACGGAAATAAAAGAGGAAATTATGAGATGCTTTTGAATGCTCATTTTCCTGGTACTACATCTTTTTTTAAAGATAAACAAAGAGTGAGCTTCATGAATCTACACATATTATCAGCCTTCAATGTTTTGTAAATCGTAATGTAAATCGTTGATCAAAAAGACTAGGATTTTCCAGTCTCCCCGATCTAGGTTCCGCCTCTTTGGTTTTATATGGATTTTCTTTAGTCCACGTCTGCACTTTAGTCCGTGCACTTACCGTGCCAAGGCTATAATCTAGAGTTCGCCAGCTCTGTGGGGTGATAATAGGCTTTCCTAGATATATGCTCTAGGTCGCAATGTGAAAAGGCGTACGAATTGCTTCGCGGCCTCTTTGTATTTTCTCTTGCTGAACAAAGATATTTAACGAGAGAGAACTACCAATGTACAATTATATTCCAAAAATCTACCACGCCCTAACAAACCTTAAAAACCGTATTCAACCTAATCCACAAGTGGCTTTACGAATGGTATAAATCCCAATGCGTAACTGAAAATCCACACGGTATACTCCATAAACTCTACAAATTACATTTTTTTCAATTTTTGGGTATAAAAACATATTTTGTGGTGCCATAAAAATTTTGGAGTAGGCCCCTCTTCTACTTCTTGTATATGTGTTGTGTATCACTAATTGTTGTATCTATAGCTTAACGTCGATTCCAAACGACTAAATATAAAAGAACCGTACTAAAGAAATTACTATTCCGTGGTTGATTATTATTGCTTTCGGGGACACATCAATACTTTTTGGTTTTCTTTTTGCAGTAGTATCAATACTTTTTGGTTGTTTGTTTATATTAGTTTATTTTTTACTACATCTAACTCTCTGATTGTCAGTTCTTTATAATATTTTATCTTTATTCGATTTTGCGATTTTCATATATCAGGCCTATGAAAAAAAATTGACACCAGTATTCCTCAAAAATGATGCGGTTTCGATCCGTGCTACAAAAATAAAAGAGTATGGCTGATAAACCACAAAGTCGTGATCTGTCGTTCGGATTCGACGTTTAATATAGGCCCCCTATATCCATGTACAGTGTAGAGTGTACACTGTACGTTGTTCACACAAATATATGAGAGGTGATATTTACGTTCAAATTTGGTTATGGCACATTAAGAAGAAAAAGAAATCATTTTCTTCCGATTTTCGAGATTATCAGAATATAAAATGGTCATTAGTTTTTCTCATTATGATGTATTTCGAATATAATTTTTATCTAGTCGTTCATAAAGCGCAACGTTCATAAACACCCTTTGTTTGGTTCTCGGCAACTTCCTCAAACATGACTATTTACTGTTTTGCAAGACCCGATAATATATTCTCTGAAATTTCTAAGTAGTTTAGCGGCTCCATTGTTGTTCAAATTTCTAAGGAAACAAACACTTTACCAAGTTTCCGAATACTTACTTTCCCTAGTGGATTTTGTATATTTACATTATTTTTATCTACTTTAACCATTTCTTTGAAATGTTCTTGTGTCTATTGATCGTTGATTTAAATTTGATGGTGATTTGGATTTTATGATAAGTTTTTCCAAGAAGACATTTTAATTTCATTTAGTATTTTCTAGGGTGTATACTAGTTCGCTCCCTCGGTCAGATTTTAATACCCCACAGAAAAGGGGCATAGGTAAATTCGCTCCGGCCATATATTTCTTAGAAAAGATATTTGAATAATGTCTTCTCAAACTTTGTATTTACCTATTAATACAACACTAAATACCATCATCGTTTAAAAAAGAATGAGTCTTTTTTAAACAATGCTACTATATAACACTACTTCTTACTTAAAAAAATATTAAAATTATAACGATAATATCACTACAGTATTATGATGCTAGAGCCCATATTCCCTTGTTCAATATTTGATTGGGTTTTTCCGTATCAGAAGTTGCGATTGATATATTTCTTTGAAAAGATTGGTAGGTAATTAGTAGGCTACCTAAAATTTTATGATAAGAAATAGGGGTGGTGCGAATATTAACATTATTACTTTAGTTCCAGTTTGAATGTCGTTATACCTAGTTCATGATGGAGAAATCTGCAGTAAGTGAAATGTTAAGTGAAAAGATTCTTTTTGCTTTCAAATAAGTTAACAAACTCATATGTTACTGCCTTAAATTGTTTAAAGACGGAGTATCAAAAATTGAACTTAAATTTTAGTCCCAAGGTTGTGTATGCCGATTTCGAAAAAGCGATCCATGCAGCTGTAAGTGAAGTGTTTCCATCTGCGAAAATAAAAAGATTTAGGTTTCATCTAGGACAATCATGGTGGAGAAAAATTCAAAAAGTTGGTCTGGCTACTGAGTATTCAAACGACAATGAAGTCGGACAATACCTTAGATATATGTTTGGTCTACCTTTTCTAGATTCATTAGAAGTAGGCGAGTTTTTTTTTTTAGACTTTAGTGAAATATCACCAGCACAACACCAAACCGTACAACAATTTGCTGACTACTTGGTGGACAATAATTATATTTCTGAAGAGGCAGACTTTCCTCCTGAGATGTGGGCGGAAACAGTTCATCACTTGAGCGTACAACCAATGCCTGCGAAAGTTTCCATTCTACATTTAATTCGTTATTTTACAATCCGCACCCTAATATATTTCAATTTTTAGAAGTTTTAAAAGATATTCAAATTGACACTAATATAAAAATACGAAGTTCTGTGAAACCAAAAAAGTGTACCGAAAAGTACTTCTAGAGCGTCAAAAATTTGTTGATCACAAAAAAGCGGAATTAAAGCAAAATAAAATTAGTAGATTTGATTTTGTCAAATGTATTTCATTTAGATTTCTAGCGAAATAAATGCCTCGTTTTAATTTATATTTGTTTAATTTTGTAATGGTAGAGAATATCCCATATATTTTATGTTAGTTTTTACACTTGTATTGCTTTCTTATTATACCTATATTTTAGAATAGGCACAAAAATGGTTTCAGTAATTTTTAAAAACAATTCAAAATTTCTAATATAATTTCTAAATCAATCACTAACATTTTTCAAAATACATAACAGTAATGAGCGCGCTAATAGCCGGCAAAAGAACGCAAAAGATGGAAAACATTAAGTTGTGAGATAAATAGAAATGAAACTAGTGGAGATGGGAAATTTGCCGATAGAACCTGTACATTTACATTTCATTTATTGTTTCCCACCTTTAGACGTAAGAGTTTGGAAACTACCGCGTAACAGTTTTAGTTGACATCCTCCTGTGATAGGTCTAAAGGTGGGAAACAGTGAATAGAATGTAAATTTATAGGTTTCTATCGCTAAATTTTCATCTCTACTAGTTTCATCTCTTTTATCTTACAACTTCATATGTTTTCCATCGTTTGCTTATTTTGCCGGTTATTAGCTTGCTTATCACTGTATTTATATAAATATGTAACTACCAATATTTGATATAATTTCTAATATAAAATACAAAAGCCGCAGTACCTATTTTCCTGGTGTTAATTTTCCTAGAACTTAATAGATAAATAATTAAGCCGCTTGACCACGGGAGCGAACTAGGTTATGGTTTTCGGAGCGAACTAGTATGTAATTAAGAGGGTTTTTTGACCTTGGGAGCGAACTAGTGTGCTTCGATTTTCTAATACTCTTATTATCTCTCTGAACAGATTCTTTACTCTCTTTTAAATCTGTTCAAAGTATTTGGATTTTCTTTTACTAACGTGTATATTTCTTGATAGTTTCGTATACTTCCTTCATATCTTTAGTGTCTCATTATAAATGTGATTCCGATAACAGCAATAAAATTAAACAAACGGTTGTAAATATTCTGTTCTTGTGGAATTATCACAGTAACCCAAGCTGCCAGGATCTTTTTGACAAAAATACGTGGAAGTTATATAAGCTTTCTACCTGTTATTGACCGTCAATTGTTTATTTCAGTTGTAGAGTTTGTGACGGGTAGCTCTGCTAGGCAACAGACTCAGTAAAACACAAGTTTAGTCTAAATAAAATTATATTCAAAATAAATAACAAAATAAAATTAACTTCTATATTCATTCATTCTTAAGCTTTACAGCCCCTATGGATTATAGCTAACGACATGGCGTTCAAAATCCTATTTTTGGGTGAGGTGGATTATTCCTTTATGTCGTTTATAGCCTGCTGTGTGTCTTTGCTGCTGTCGTGGCTCTTTTTCCATTTCTTCCTGTCCTTGCACTGAACTTTCCAGTCTTTAAGTCATTGTTTTTTTATCATCTTCTACATCATCCAGTCATCTTCTTCTAGGCCTTCCTCTACACCTGGGGCATAATGATGTCCAGTTAGTTATCGTTCTCAGCATATCTAAGTGTGGGCGTCTCTGTACTATCCATTCTAAGTGAAGACATTTTATGTATCTGACTATAGTCTCTAAGAACTTTAATTCTTCTTCAATTTTAGCATCTGTTTGCATTCTTCCTTCCCCCTCTCTTATTACATTGGGGCCCAGTATCGTACTCATAATTTTTCTTTCTTAGTAGGCTCTCTTCCTACTTCTTGTTAATCATCGTTGTTTCCATCCCATATGTAAAAACAGGTCTTATATAGGTTCATCTTTGTTCTCTTACTTACGTGTCTTGCTTCTCAACATGTCTATAAATTCCATATGTTTTTTGCCTTTCATAATTCTTTCCTCGGTTCTCTCTTTTCCGGGACTTCTATATAATATGTACAATAAAATACCAATCTTAGTGAATAAATTGACGATGCTAAGATCCACTGTTGATACCTACGAAAGGCAAGTTAAAATATATGAAGGATGTGTTGGTCAGTACCCAAATATCAGGGAAAGACTAATCAATACTTAGTCTAGGCTAGAGGTGGCCGAATCGATCACTACTCGATACGGACGAGGAATCCGAGTCAATACTTGGTCGCCGACGGTAGGATAATTTGAACTTAGATCAATACTCCAAGACCCGGGTTAGGAGGTCTTACTAGATCAGTACTCCATCTTGAACTCCCGGAGTTGTTGATTACATTTGATCAATACTCGAAAAGTACGGTTTAGAGTTCTTACCAGATCAGTACTCTGGTCCGAACTCGATTCTCTGTCAATATCTACGCTGTTTTAAACCTTTGCCGGTGTTCTATCTCCAGCGCTCATCGAATGGTAGTATCGCTGGGATTGCGTGCATACAGAGAGGTGGCAAGCCGGTGATGGCGAGAGCTGGCGATGCCATCGTTGGTATATTCCATGTTTTAATCCATTTGGTTTTTGAGGAGTTGTCTATGCGGTAGGTGCTGTTTATGCTGGATTGATGTTTTAGTTTTGGTTTTTCTCAGTTATGGTCACATTATTGTGTCCTTCTTTTGAGTTTTGTTCAGTGTGTGTAGTGTTTTTGCGTGTTGAAATGTGTATGATCTTATATTTGTTCGTGGTTTGTATAATCTACGCCTATTTATGTGTGTGTTATAATTTGCTTTCTGAAGTTGTTACTTGTGTGCCAGATGATTGTTTATTGTGTGAGGTTGTTCGTGGTTTGTATAATGTACGCCTATTTATCTGTGTGTTATAATTTGCTTTCTGAAGTTATGTGTGTGTCAGAAGATTGTTTATTGTGTGAGGTTCGCATTGTCATGAACATCATTAGTGATACTATTCTGGGGATCTTCCTAATCGCTGGGGATGCTGGGGATCTTCATTCGATTTTATTCATTGCAGTTTGATGCCAGGTGATAACGCCTATCTTTCTGACATAATTATCCACACTATCCCACTATCTAAATCTTGGTCTACTTCTTCTCCTGGTTATGTTGGAAATGGCTAACACCGTTTTGCATGATATCTTTCATTTGCTCTGAGTTGCACTCTAATTTAATCTTTGGCTTCAGCTATTTCTTTGTTCGTCTTATATAGTTAAAACGTATACAGAAGACACCAAGTTCCATTCTGGTTTATTGGGCCTAAAATTTTTCTGGGGGCTTTTCTCTCGAATATTAAATCTATTTTAGCATGTGTTAGATATAGAAGGCACTCATGTTTCAGCTCACGCAGCTTAATGTATAGAAGCAATTTTGCTTGTTCATTTCCGGGTTGTTGTCTCTATGGAAGATGTCACTCCATCTCTTGCGCGGTCGGCCGGTACTTTTCCTATCACTTGATGATTTTACCTCGTTACTTTAACGACTCTTGTCTGCATTTTACTGATGTGATTGTTCCTTTCTTTTTTTCTATTTGTTGTCCACTTATTTATACTCTTTTTATTGTATTACCTTTATCATCTTGTCGCTCCTTATTCGATTCCTCAGCGTATTTCCTGTAGTTCTTCTGAATATTCTGATTTCTGGAGTTTCCAGCATTCTTTGTGTTTTGGCTGTGTGGGATCTTGTTTGTGGTTCGTACGTTATTATTGATCTTATACTGGCCTTATGGATTCTTCTTTCACTCACAGGTAATGTGTCGGTTACGCCATATAGTATTCTGGCTGGACAGTATTCCAAGGTATTTTATTTCCATTACTTGTTCAATGCTAACTCCATCGACTTCATACGATACTCGTTAAATTCTTTTGCTTTTATATTAAATCTCTAAAATAGTCTTTAAAGTTTATCTTCGTTTTGGGCTATCAATATTGCATCGTCTGCGAACAGAGAATTTTAATTTCATAATTCCCCATTATGTATCTTCTTCCTTTACTGACTCTCTTTATGACTTCATCCATGATTAGATTGAGTAGCATAGGGCTTAGTAAATCCCTCTGTATTACTCCATTGTCTGTATCTATAGTTCCAACATATAAGTTGTCCATCTATTATGACTTCCATCTTATCGTTTTGATAGACGTTTTGAATTGTTTGTATAATATCCAGCGGGATCTCTTTATTAGAAAGAGATGTATTACATTTTTAAGTAAGTAAGTAAGTCTTACTTTGTCAAATGTCTGCTTCAAGTTGATCATACATAGGAATGCGGGTCTATTGTATTCTAATGTTTTCTTTGTATTCTAAAGCTTTCTCTGTTTTATGACGAATGTTACATCTGTACGCGACCTTCTCATACGGAAACCTTGTTGCTAAGTTTATGAACTGATATTCGTTCTTACAAAATTTTAGTTGTAAGTTTCTGGGTAGTATTTTTGTAGTTTTCTCTGTAGTTTTCTTGTTGTTTCTTATCGGCCTTTTCTACATTAGAACTGGAATTATGAAATTGGGTTTGTATAACGTGATCTTGTTAGATAGCGGCTTGATTAATCGAAACAACTTATCCTCTACGATTTTATACTTTGGGGTTTATTGTGCTTCTCAGCCCAGGTAAGAGAATGGTTACATAATTATATTATTATAGTCACCAACATGAAAGTTTTCTCTCATGTTTAAGAGTTGTTCCCTGCTCTCTTCCCGATTTCATGACTTTAGTTCTTTTTTATTGGTCATCAAACCTATATTCTCTATACAACGAATATAGCCTTACATTTAAGATCCAAGTCATCTATGTGGACTTCGCATTGTGGTTTAGGAATTCTGTGTTAGTATTGAGTAAATACTGGCCTGCCTGGAAGCACTAACACTGGTGAAGAAACTGCTATGGTTTGTTCTTATTACTTCACTGCAGGTGCGATGCTGCAAGAGTTCAATAACTAATAAAGTTTTTTATTAGATTTATAGATTTGTATATTTTAAAGCGATCGTTAGGTCTCGTAGATCTTTCCACACTGCGAGCTGAAAGATCGCTGAAAGCCTACATACCTATATATTTTATTCCAAAAGATTTAGACTTATAGCATCCTCGGAGCTGCTATTCCAGGTATTTATGACGTTAACGAACAATTACTCTGCAGTTGCAGACAATATATTCAGTCATTTCTTCTTCCTTTTTTACAAAATCGGCATGTTTCTCTTTCCACTTTTCCCATTTTACAGAAATGATATCTGAGTGCGTAATATACAATGAGAACATCTGAAATTTTATTAGGTTCTGTTTTTAAAAAATTAGCACCACTTTGATTTTTATCATTTATTAACGTATTTTAAGTAACACATGACACAACTAACAGTAATAAATAATACTCTGAATTTTTACTAAATCTAAAATACTAATTTTTGAACTTTAGTTGAATAACACTTTGGTTTCAATTTGAGGTATATTCTAACAAGAATATATATATATATATATATATATATATATATATATATATATATATATATATATATAGTTTATTATATATGTATATTATAATATAACAAGATAACAAAAGACAACGTTGCCTAATGCACCAGTAGGTTTCCAAGATTTTTTTACAAATACGAGCAGCAACTAACCCAAAAATAGAGGATATGGTTTTTGAAGATCGTCCATTAATTGAGAGAGATTTACTTGACCCTAGGGATCTTACTAAGCAGTGCCAACTTTTGATTAAATATTTGGATTTCGGAAAGTTGTGTGCACAATGGCCGCATTCACTAACAGTGAAACGAAAACCACGAATGTGACTTCCGCAATATTTGGAGCGTTTTAGAAAGGATAAGAACTATTTTATGCATCGTTTCATCATTATGGGTGAGACTTGGGTTCACTACCGTAATCTTAAATCAAAACAAATTGCTGGGAGTGGTGTGAACCCGGTACTTCGGCACTGGAATGAGTTTAGAGTTACAAAATCGACCAAGACAGTTTTAGATATTTTTATCAAATGGAGAACAGCAATGGAAGCTTATTTTGACAATCTTCCGTATGGAATCCATAAATGATTAGATGACTGGAACAACTGTATGTTAGTTGTTCGGGAAAATTACTGCATAATAATAATGTATCTCGAACCATAAAATCGGGCTTTTTATCGAAGGATAAAACTATTGAACACTCTTCATTCATCCTTTATTGAACAAACGTCAAATATAAATTGTTTAAAGTTCATCTACACAAAATAAATTAGCTCGTGTCTGTGTTAGAAGTACCACATATGCATCTTAGGTAATGCTAAATAGCATATGCCGCTAATAAAGAACAACTCATAAAAAGAGGAACGATATATGGTTATACTATCATAGGGTCTAAGGTAATTCCCTATACGACTAGATTCAACTCTTCAATCTCCAGCTAGTCTTTGATGCACAAGCCAAAAGCCCGTTTATATCAGCTGTCTGGGAAAGAGATTAAAATTTCGATTTGTTTTGTGAGTCAAAATAATCGTGATCAATCTTAGGTGCTCAAGAAACGTCGATAACAAGTTTCTGCACTCATAACATTGATCTCACATCCTGAAAGAAGGTCTCGAAATACCATTTCCATGAAAGTCCACAAAATGGATTCATTCAAAAATCAGCAACTGGAATCGCATTAGAAAAGCTATCGTCTCGGCTGCAAAAAGCCATTCCAAGAGGCTATAGGAAAAATTAGATTACAGGGTGGGATGATGATGAAGGACTATTATATAGTGAATTCAAAGATCGAGAAACCTCGGGAATTGCCGATGAGTTGTTATCGCTTCTTGATGAAAAAAGACAAAAACAAAAATGGACGCATACAACTGAAAATGTAGACTTCAAAAATTCTAGTAGAAACTCTGTTGGGGAAACTTGGTGGTCGTACAACACCAATAAACAATTAACAAAAAAAATTACTCCTGATCCAGATAGCTACTAGAACACTGAACTTATATCGGGTTCCATCCCATAAAGTAACTACTATTAAAGTTAAACAAGAACTTAACTTTTTAAAAGGGAAATACAAGACCTAAACAGTCTCTCGCAAACTTTTAGGGTGGAAGAGGTTCAAACTGCAATCAAAGATTTAAAATTACCCGGATTTAATGGACTAGCACCAATCGCCATTTTAAAACTTGATAAGTCAAATGACAAACCAGAAAACTTCAGACCCACATTTTTATCGACTGTGCCTTTTGTTTTGGAGAAACATATTTATAACAGAATCGCTGGCACAATCTTACAGAAACTCCCTACGGAGCTAGCTGGTTTTAGATCCAATAGGAGCTGTTGTGACCAGGTAGTATCACTATAATTAAACGGCTTTCAAAATTGTCTCAAAACATCCGCGGCGTTTATAGGCCTCACAGCAGCTTATTTAAAATGAGAAATGCCAAATTGAAAACGAGAAAGGCCAAATTGAACACGAGAAATAATTTTTAAAAGATTTGTGAGACAACTTATGGATTTCCGGCTGTTACTCTGCGATGTTCAGCTATAGCCCTGGTCTATTCTGTAGCGAAATATTGGGCTCCCCTATGGATGAAGGGTTCCTTACCACGGTGTGCCGCTATCCAACTTTACAGTAGGTACTATGCGCATGATAATCGTATCGTTCAGAATGTACACCACTCAAATGGCTTCGTGTCCTATCAGGAATGGCCCCTCCTGACATACACAGAAACAGTATGCTAGTAAGAGAAAATAAAAATATAAATAATAATCCTGCCTAGTACTCCATCCTATTAAACTAGTTCCAGGAGTTTCAGTGCTGAGAGCGGTAGGTGTGTTGACATCTAACAAAGTGGGGTAAGATTCGGTCTCCAGATTGTGACTGCGGTCATGAAACGCAATGTATAAAATACATTACTTCCGGGACCATGGAGTGACTTCGTTGAAACAGTCGTTGAAGCAATAAACTTATACGTATACTCGACATCAAAGTTTAATAAATATGTTTTAATCTTATTTGTAATATTTTCATTTTCTTGTAAAGTTGGTAGTTTATTGAATTTTCCCTAATTTATGCCATACGCTAAATAAATAATCCCATAAAATATAGTAGTTAAAATAAAAATGCCACAGGAAAAGTTTCAGAACCACGACATCTATGTCATATCTCTATTCTGTTAATTACATCTTCAATTACCCTCCTAACGAATACTGTTATATGATAATGTTCTGAAACTGTTATCTTGTGGCATGTCATTATATTTATATGGAATTAAGCCACAATTGATTGTAATGATAAATACATTTTTAATTAAAAAATTTGTCGTTTCAATTTCTACTCCGAAAATCGTTTTCAAAAAAGATTATTTAAGAATTTTGTTAAAAAGGTGTATTAATAAGCTCCAAGATTATTGACAAGGACCTTTTTTAACAAAAGGCGGTTATACTCATTTTTAACAAAATTCTTAAATAATCTTTTTTGAAAACGATTTCCAGAGTGGAAATCGAAATGTCAAACAATCAATTATAAAATGTAATTTTTAATACAATCCGTTGTGTCTTAATCCCATATAAATATAATATTTAACTATTAAATGACTTATGCTCTATACTCATACTTAAGCACATCAGAAATTTTTTCACCGATCATCGTACATGGCGCGTTCGGATGACCTGCAAAAGTGAAGGGAAAAATACTCGCATCGGCTACCCTTAGTCTTTTAACACCATAAACGTTAAGGTTCCAATCAACAACAGCTCCTTTTTTAGGATCAGTCCCTGTGGGACAAGTTCCCGCTGGATGGTAAGCTGCCATACCCATAGTTCTTATATAACAATACCAGAAATTTTGACTCAAAAATTTGGTATTGGCACAAGTTGGTAGTTGTTTAACTTCCAGAACTGGTGCTATAGATTGAAAAGCATCAGTCTTCGTTAGATTTAGAGCGAACTGTATTCCTTGGTAGATTGTATCTATATCTTTATGACCTGAGTCAGTTAATAGATTCAAATTTATTAGAGGATACTCATACGGACTGCTGCTTTTTAATCTCACAGTACCTTGTGAACGACTTTCGAGCAGTAGAACTGTTAAGCTGAAGGGGCCGTTTATAGTCTGGTTGTATAAGGCATTCCAAGTTTCATTATTGATATTCTGAAATTTTTGACCTAATGCAGATGGAGTGGAAGAGGATAAAACTATTTCAACGTCGGGATACTCGCGGTCTGGTTCTAGTTTTGTGTTATAGAAGAGTGCACCATCAATCTTGTTAGCAGCAGCTAGATCTCCCACTCCGTGTAAGTAATCTTTTATTTCATCTTCTAAAGGTTTCGATTGTGGGGTATAATTCGAAGAAAATGGCAAACCGCAATAAACTGTTTCGTGTAAATGGCTACCCACTTGTAGATCTTGTATTACAGAAATATTAAACCGCTTTAGATGTTCTTTAGGCCCTACTCCCGAAAGCATTAAAATATGAGGTGAAGAAAATACTCCTGCAGATAGTATTACTTCTTTTCTAATTTTTGCTCTAAAAGTTTTTTTTTCTCTCGTAAAAATAACTCCGGTTGCCTTTTTTGTTGAGTTATTTATCTCGATTTTGATAACGTAACTGTCTTGAGAGATAAATAGATTGCTTCTTCCAGCTACTGGCTTCAAAAAAGCCGTTGCTTGATCAAACCTTCTTCCATCTTGGGTGTTCAATTGTAGTATAGTAGATCCTACTTCTCTTTTTCCATTGTAATCTGTAATATTTATACCTAATTCCTTATTAGCTGCAAGAAACATTCTGGTATAGTTAGATGGGGGTTGATGATGGGTCGTGTAAAGACGCCCTTGTGTTCCGTGGTAGCTCCAATCTATTACCGCTTCTGCGT
Source organism: Diabrotica undecimpunctata (assembly GCF_040954645.1). NCBI lineage: Eukaryota > Metazoa > Arthropoda > Insecta > Coleoptera > Chrysomelidae > Diabrotica > Diabrotica undecimpunctata. Next base: position 88,134,398 of record NC_092805.1, on the reverse strand, counting down.
TGGTTTTAACGAAATCTTCGGATTTCTTGAAATACTTAAGAACGTTGTCATAGTTCCAACTGGGGTCTTTAACTAATTGTGCCCAATGGTCGAAATCTTTTTTGTTTCCCCTTGCGTAGACCAACTCGCTGATTAAAGATGTTCCTCCCATGCCTTTGCCCGTGGGAGAGTTGCACTGTTGGTTTACTGTACCTAGAAAATGAAAGAAGAATAAGATTTTGCCTAACATCATGACATATCGTTTTAGTATATTAGTAATTCATCTAATAGTTATAAGGGAATAAAGATTGCGCAGAAGAAAAATCCATGTAGTAATTTTTTGGTTAGTACAAAACAAGTGAATAATACAGGGTCGGCAACAAAATCTTAGGATAATTATTTTAATTTAACAAATTAATCTTTTGTCATATCACGCTTGTAGTCGATGATAAGCTGTATTCTCTTGGGCATGCATTGAGCAAAGTTCAACTTAGCAAAGTATTCTCCTTCCATGGTCACCCACAACCTCTTCAACTCCTCTTTCAACTGATTTATGTTGCTTGGTCGACTCTCTTGAACCTTATTTTTTATAATATTCCAGGCGTTCTTGATGGGATTTAGGTCGGGCGAGTTACACGGCCATTCCAATACGTTGATATTTGTCACTGTCTTGGCCTTGTGAGCAGGGCACCATTGTACATAAAGAGGTCACATTCGTAAATTTCCCAAAAGTTCAATAAATGTTGTTCTAGAACAGTTAGATAGTTGCTTGACCTCATTCTAACATTCTTAGGCAAGAAATAAAACCCTGCTCTTCCTTTATTTCCATTAACGCATTTATACCATTATATTTTCAGGATGTTTGACGGTTTTAACTGTGAACTTTGGATCGTACCTTGACGCGGTGAGTGGACGACGAACAAATTTGGAACTTCCTCCTACTAACCTGAACGTACTTTCGTCACTGAACATGACCTTTTTTTACTATTCAGGTGACTAGTGCTGATACTTTTTAAAAATAGCTAATCTTTTTTTCTTCATTGATTTTGGAACCAAAGGCTTCTTTGCAGCACGTCGACTTGGCAATGCTAGTTATTTCGGAAGGCGGTGACGAATCGTTTTTGTTGAAACATTCTGAAGGAGATAAGGATATTTATTTTTGTTTTGTTTTTTAGAAGCTCTATAACTAGGTTTTCTTTCCGGAACAGTCCCTGAAGGCAACGACGCTGCCGACCGTTTTAATTGATAAATTGCCTCTCTTGAAACACCAATATCACGTGATACGGTAATTATAGAGTCCACTTTCTTAAGTAACGTTAAAGCACAAACGTTTTGTTCATTTGTGAGTTTCTTTCGACACATATTTTTTACTTAAATTTAGAATTTAATATCAAACTTTGCTCAGTAAGTGAAAAGAAGTTTAACCTCGACTGCTCACACAAAACCAACTGTATGTACAGTACAAACCCGTAGAAAAAACTAAAGAAACTAAGTTGTCACTATGTCAGTAAACGACAGACAGCAACTATCGCGAGTACGTTATCCCGCACCACTCAAATGCTAAACAAGCGCAAATAATTCGAATGTATTTATTTGGCAATGTAAAGATTTTTTCCGGCGCTGTATACTGGAAAATGAGTTTGGAGAAATTTTAGATATAGAAAATTACAAAATGAAAGAGAATTTGAAACAAAAGGTTTGTGAATAGTTATGAAAAAACTACAAATGGAGATTTGTAATTAGGAGAGATTAGTGATTATCGTACTCTAGTTATATTATTCATCTCAAGAAATTTCGAATGCTGTGGTACATTGGTAACGTTTGTATCTCAAATATCATTATTAGTTGTTATTAAAGAACGGGAAACATCTTTTTTAGTAAGAAATCGTGTGGGAAGCTTTAGTAGCAAGATGACAAAATTCATTTAAGTTTATTCCCAGTTTGCCTTTGTTGCGTCCAAAATCTACTGGTGAGCATGCACATACTCTTCCATCCTCCTTTTTAAAGTGACGTGTCTTTAAAACATTCCGACTTGTCCTTTTTGTTACCAGTTGACCACAAATAAAACCCTCGGACTGTATTATGCTTTATCCTGAATATAAACATTTGCTTTGAATAGGAACATACGTGCAACTGAATAAGTCATTTTTTGAACACGAAATAGAGATGACACATGGCGCAAATGTTAATGTCGTACAATTGTCACAAAAGAACACTTGAGCTTCCACATAAACGTGATAAATGCGGAACACAGAGTGCTTGGAAACAAATGTAAACTTCATGACGTCTCCTGAATTAAATCCTAATCTGGGTCAACACGATTTCGACGCCCGTCCGCAAAAAATTCAGTGAAATGTACTAGCGCCATTCGGTTGAAATATCCAGCACATATTGTCACAGAATTTTAACTGTCGCTCTATCTGGAAGTTTTTGATAAAAATCAGATGAATTAAACATTTATTTTTGTAAATATGGAATACTTTCGTGTGTATGAAGTGTTTTCATCTTTCAAAATAAACAATTCTTTCTTTTGTATAAAGCTGAGCAATCTACATTAAAATCTATAAAGAATAAAAGTGCTTATCTTTGACATTCTCGAAATATTCAAAAATGTCTTCGAAAAAGTATTCGAAATATGGTGAGCTGGAGACGATATCCTGGTCTGGACGAAAAATGATTTTTCTTTAAAAAATGTGCCTCATGTACCTTAGACGAGGCTCAGTTTCAAACGAATATTTTATGTTCATAGTTGACTACACCGATACTGGCTACATACCTGCAGAATTGCTAAAACACACCCCTTCGGCATTAATACAAGAATTAAAACAAATACTACTATAAAACTACTCAGAACCGCTTAAAGTCGATAAAGGACTTCGACAAGGATGCTGCCCGTCATCAACCTTATGTAAACTTCATATAGACGGACTGACGGACGTAACACTAAAAAGCTGAAACAATAAATGTGGACCGATGGGAGTTAAAATTGGCGACAACTATATATCCATAGCCTTTAAATTTGGAATTGAATAATTGAATTTGGAAGCTGGAAATCAATTACGATGAAATGCAATACATGACATCGCAAACACCGCAGAAGACCTGGAGATGAATAACAACTCATTTAAACAAACAAATGAATATAAATACTTGAGGGTAACTTTAACAAATACAGGCTCAAATGAAACGAATATTATAAAATTATACATTATAATAACATTGACTACACTCAGTTATATGGAGCGACGATATCACAACCAAAACTAAACACTGAATCTTAAAAACAATAGTGTAAGGCTGCTCACTTTATAACTTATGGGTGACGTGGGTCGTGGACGTGGCTGACAAATAAATGAATGCAAAACAGAATAAATGCAATGGGAATGATGTTTTGGAGAAGAAGCTACAGATTAAAAATAATGGACAAGTGATAAATGAACGAATTAGAGATCTAATGAATGTGAAGGAGACACAAAATGACGAAATCGAAAAACGAAAATTACTCTGGTATGGACATATGCGAAAGATGGACGAGTCACTAATATCGCTGAGAACTTGGAAATGGAAACCAAACAGAAGTAGGAGAAGAGGATGTCCTAGATTACAGTGGAACGGACAAACAAAAACAATTGAAGATGATATATTGGACAAGAAGAAATGGCGATTGGGGTGGGGAGTCTTACTGCCCTTGGTGACACTTCTACGAAGTCATAGGGCTCGAGTTAATAATACTGAAATGTATGGAGCACAGAAAGTGTTCCGCCGTCCCATCTTCAGCCTGACAAAATCTGCAATCCGCACTTTCTGCCCGATTTTTATTCATGTGTTCCTTTAGGCGACAGTGTCCCGTTAGAAGACACGATAATTCTCAGATCATTCCTAATCATATCTAGTAAATCTTTGGATCTTTTCTTCTAATATATATATATATATATATATATATATATATATATATATATATATATATATATATATATATATATATATATATAAATGTCTTCTATATCTATAAATGTTCTTCGAAGGTTTATGTATAAAAGCCTTGATAATTGAGTTTCATTTAAGTCAAGAAGGTGATTTACTGATTTAAAATCTGTCATTTTCTATGATGGTTACAAAAAGCTTAAAGATAAAATAAAAAAGAAACTCTTGATAATTTGTACTATTTGGATCTAATCGCACAAGGATTAATGTGTATGTCCCTTGTTGGGATCTTGTAATCATATCCCACGTGTGTGAAATTATTAAATAATCTCAGGTTCTATAGGTGCTAGTTCACTGATGTAAAGGTAATTAGCCGTGTACGTAAGGTACGTACCAGCGGGTCTGTTTCTTAAAACGCTTAAATCTAGACCAAAAAATATAAAAGAGAAGTGAGTTTAACATATTTATTCTATTTGAAAACTTTACAAAAAAGGATATGAAGATGTACATGAAAGTATAATAATAATAATGGCAAATACTAATAATACTAAAACTAATTTAAATTCCCAGAAACTAAAACTACGAAATTGTACCTATAATGTTCCGTACACTAAGAAAGTCTCGAAAGTCTCGAGTTAATAATACTGAAATGTATGGAGCACAGAAAGTGTTCCGCCGTCCCATCTTCAGCCTGACAAAATCTGCAATCCGCACTTTCTGCCCGATTTTTATTCATGTGTTCCTTTAGGCGACAGTGTCCCGTTAGAAGACACGATAATTCTCAGATCATTCCTAATCATATCTAGTAAATCTTTGGATCTTTTCTTCTAATATATATATATATATATATATATATATATATATATATATATATATATATATATATATGAAAATTACTGAGTTCTCGGGAAGAACCGCGTTGAGAATTTAAAACTCGACGTTTCGGCACCCATTTTGGAGCCATTATCAAGAGGGATACGGTTCGGTTCGAGTTCGGGGTCTCAATCTGCCTACTCCCCTCACTCGAGACGTACCAGTATCGTGTTCTATATTGCAAGAACTGTCTCTCGGCACTGAGGTCTCAATCTGCCTACTCCCCAGTGTCGAGTGACTCACTGTGAGTCACTCGACACTGGGGAGTAGGCAGATTGAGACCTCAGTGCCGAGAGACAGTTCTTGCAATATAGAACACGATACTGGTACGTCTCGAGTGAGGGGAGTAGGCAGATTGAGACCCCGAACTCGAACCGAACCGTATCCCTCTTGATAATGGCTCCAAAATGGGTGCCGAAACGTCGAGTTTTAAATTCTCAACGCGGTTCTTCCCGAGAACTCAGTAATTTTCATTTATCTGACCGCGGAAACTTATCCGAACATATATATATATATATATATACACATATGTCCAAAAGTTTGGAATATTGGAATATTTCATCTTTTTATTGATTTTTATATGTAAAATCGTCTGAATAGTTAAACATTATTTTGTTTTAATTCTCAATAATACTAAATAAATCTCAAAACCAGATAAACGATATGCAAAAAAATTATTTATTGTATTGGAGTGAAAAACATACAATGTACAACTTACATTTAAAAATAAATTAGTATAGAAAAAAATAATTTTTAATAAAACTAATAATTAGTATTTCCTCCATTGGCCTGTATGCATGCCTGTAGGCAATTCGGCATGTTGCCTATTAACTGGTCGAGCTTGGTTTGCGGAATTCTCTCCCATTCTTCACGAGCAGCATCTTTTAGTTCTCGAAGTGTAATAGGGGGATTGTTTCGCTTCTTGATGCGTGTTTTGAGAATGTCCCAAGCATGTGCAATAACGTTCATGTCAAGGTAATTCGAAGGCCACTGTAATTTAGATATTCCTTCTTTCAGAAAATTTGGTACTGCTGCCGTTCGATGAGGAGGTGCGTTGTCATGCATAAACAAAAGTTTATCAACTACTGCCCCTCGGAATAGACGTACGACAGGATTTAAAACTTCCTCGATGTACACAGCACCAGTGACTTCTCTCCAGAACCAGCAGTGGCGTCCGTGTACCACTCATAATACCACCCCAAACCATAATACTGCTACCTTCAAATGGGACACGCGGTTGGGCTGTTTCTAGTCGGGCTTGTCGTTCTGAGGCCCTCCAAACCAGTGTTCGAATTAGATACCAACCCAATTTTTGACTCATCAGAAAACATCACGTTATTTCAGCTAGGACCATGATGCACCATTTCTCTAGCCCATTGCAAGCTTACTATTTTGTGTTGGTAGGTTAGCTTAGGAACACGTAGCGGTCTTCTACAATACAAATTTACTGCATTTAGTCTGCGTGTTATTGTTTGCCGTGAAATATTCAGTCCTTGAAGCCTAGAAATTTCTCTGGATATACCACTTGTAGATTCCAGACGATTTCTACGAGCTATTAATGTTATTTGCCGGTCTTGTGCTGCTGTTGTACATCGACTTCTGCCACTTCTGGGACGATCCTTGACGTCATTTGTATCTTGGATTTTTTTTTAATTTTTGATACAGCACTCTGAGTAACATCAATAATATTGGCGATATAACTTGACTAAAGCACTGTTGTAACAAAGCAATTACTCTAGATCTGTCAAAATGAGATATCACGTTTCTAGACATTTTTAAACGGCTCAAATCAAATTTAAACAAAGACTGAAATAATGTGTAAATACACTAATCAGCTGAATATGACCAAAATCATACAAAAACGATTCAAATTTTCTATCATTTTAATTTAAAAACGGTCTAGAATGAATATCAACAACAATTTTAAAACCACCATAGGCGTAGATATATTATTTGTACGTATTCCAAACTTTTGGACATGTGTGTATATATATATATATATATATATATATATATATATATAAATGTCTTCTATATCTATAAATGTTCTTCGAAGGTTTATGTATAAAAGCCTTGATAATTGAGTTTCATTTAAGTCAAGAAGGTGATTTACTGATTTAAAATCTGTCATTTTCTATGATGGTTACAAAAAGCTTAAAGATAAAATAAAAAAGAAACTCTTGATAATTTGTACTATTTGGATCTAATCGCACAAGGATTAATGTGTATGTCCCTTGTTGGGATCTTGTAATCATATCCCACGTGTGTGAAATTATTAAATAATCTCAGGTTCTATAGGTGCTAGTTCACTGATGTAAAGGTAATTAGCCGTGTACGTAAGGTACGTACCAGCGGGTCTGTTTCTTAAAACGCTTAAATCTAGACCAAAAAATATAAAAGAGAAGTGAGTTTAACATATTTATTCTATATGAAAACTTAACAAAAAAGGATATGAAGATGTACATGAAAGTATAATAATAATAATGGCAAATACTAATAATACTAAAACTAATTTAAATTCCCAAAAACTAAAACTACGAAATTGTACCTATAATGTTCCGTACACTAAGAAAGTCTGATCTATTCGTTCTTCATGCCTTTACGTGTGAAATTATTAATAAGCTTTTAAGACATATGTCATTACCTTATCTGCTGGGTTCACGGGTATCACTTGCCTAGATATATGCCGCAACTCAGCAATTCTATCTTACAGCTTCCACTAATTGGCCGCGAGGAATCACTTACAATACAAAACGTGACGAGAAATATTGAGATTTTCATTCAAATTATACGTCGCGTCGTTCACCAGAGTAATTGTAAGGCACTATGAGTGCTTGTGTCTTCTTCCACAGACATTTTTCGACTGTGTCGATGTTGTGGTTTTAGTACTTGAGATAGGAAAAAAGATGCTGCTGTATGACATCAGCATATGTTGACCATTCCTGTTTATTATATCGATACCGTTTAACCATTCACAATAAAAAATTAGTCAAATAAGCAAAGTAGTGATATAATTTATCATATAAATAACTTTATCGATAGCAATGCCAAAGTACTTTCATTTGGAAAACTTAAACTAACCGATATCAAAGCAGAGTCGGTATTTCCTCTATTGGAATCAACTCATTCGTTTTTAATGGCTAAAAATTACGGAAAATACGAAACTTTAATTAAAAAAATCTAAGCGTGTTGCCGTCGTGGTTGTTTATCTTCATCTCTTGTTATCTCGAGGTCTTCCATTCTTGCATATTTGTTTCTATGACCGCTACATTATTTTTATTTTGTGTTTATACTAGGTATCATTAATAATTCTTTCCATATTATACATCTTAGATCTTTTTCATTCATTAAATGTATTTAGTATACTTTTAGTGCTTTCCGAAACATTTTAAACCCTTTTAATGCGTTTATTTAAAAACTTTGCCAACATAAATCTTAATATAAATTGTAACCAAAAAATACGCTTTTTATAGTCTTTTTGCTCAGCTCGAGAATATTTTGACAGATTTCTTGTCGGAAACACACAGCATAAAGATTCCTACCTCTGAGTATTAATAGCTCAAATCAACTTACTCTTGCAGGCTTTTTTCATTAAAAAAAAAAGAAGAATAATCATAATGAACAAAAGTAGTAAAAAATAATTACTAAATTTACTAGACAGTTGGGACTGGGATCAGTAAACCGAGGATACTCAATATTCTCAATGTATGAAGTTCACGAGAAAGGCAACCTCACTTTTATATGTACTGGATTTTGAAAAACTTATAACAAACTAACAAAAGCTAAAACAAGACAAGTCATCTATGATTTAAAACAAATGAAAGAGGACGTAAAAGAAATTATATATGAGATAAAACAAATGGCATTTGACAGTATACCCTCCTCCTCATTCCTTGAGCACTTTTCAGGGCGTGGTGACACTCTAAATATTGTTAGCTTGCTGTCTCTATTGGTTGCGATCCTGTGCCATATGGACAGCTTCATGTAGGGATTTTCCCATCAGAGTCTTCATTTGGTCTGCCCATTGTGTTGGAGATCTTCCTCTTGGTCTTCGGCCTCCTACCTTTCCTTGTACGTTTCTCTGCCCATGTGGCTGAAGTAATTTAGGTATCTGTTGGATTATCTTATGGTAGATAATATTAATTAATGGTGTGGACTGTAAATTATCTTTTATGTGAGTAAATAGAATTATTTATTAACTTTTTGTACAAACTAATTATTACAACATGTGAATTTGTGAATACTAGAAAACGTGGCGTCTTCTTGGATATTACTTGATTAATGTCAATCTTATGTCACTTGCCGACTTGATCCCGCCAGGTTGTATGTTGGAACACAAAACGCACAGACATGTGACAGGCTCTATGTTGAAGCACTAAACTAATTTGCTTATTAAATTGTATTTGGTATTAAAATGTCCTAACAGTATCCTCGGTTTACTATTTAAATAGCCTGTCTGTTATGTGAAGCTTTCAGAATTGACAGGTTGGTTTTGTATTCTGGGCAGATTCTGGACAAAACCAACCCACATTTCGAAGGCTTCGATCTTACTTCTTTCTATCTTTCAGCTGCGTATGTAGAAAGGGGAAAAATAAGGACATAAGGATAAGAACAAAATAAGGATAATTGACCAACCTGAGCTTAGTATTCCTTTTTATTGTTCGGTCTTTCCATATATTACTTAATTTAGCTGTTGCAGTTCGGGCCATTGCTAGTCTACGCTTTATTTCTGAGGAGCTATCGCCATTGTTGGTTATCAGGGAGCCTAAGTATACAAATCATTTTTTTTGTTTTTTCGGTGTTGATCTGAAGTTCGAATTCTTTGTTTATCCGGCTTAGCTGTTCGGTGGTGGTGATCATTTTGACTTCATTCGTTCCTACTTAAAGTGTGTCATCTGCTTTTCTCAGGTTTCTAATTTTTCTATCTTCTATAGTGATTCCCTTATTTTTGGTAATGACAGTATTTACGAAAAAGATACAAGACCAAATATATCGTAGATAGAAATATGTATTTATTTTACATGCATCTGAGAACTTTTTACTCTTTCTGACGTATTACTTTTTCTACACTTTCCTTAATCCTCCGAACTGTTACGGTGTTAAAAATAATGTTTAAATTTTTTTCCAACAAGATACATTCAAAAGAAACTTTCAATGAAAGATTTAAATTTTCAGGTAAAAATATTTCCTAGAATAAGTGTAGATTTTTAACATCAAACAAGTTTTAGTAAGGTACGAAAGGGCAATATGTAAATAATGCATTATTTTTTATGATGGTAGTCCCAAAAATAATTTTTATTGACCTTACACCGCATCAAAGGAAGTCACATTGGAATAGACGATTAGAGTATTGGATTTTTACAATGATACCTTTTGAATTTTTTATCTATCAAAATTTGAAATTGTTCCTAACCATCAAATCGTATATCACAAACGTGATGGATAGCTCGTTTCCCAAAATCAGACGAACCAGGTTCACCAGATGGATCAAGTTCTATAAAGATAGTCGAGCTACATTCCTTTTTTTTAAGGGAACCAGTTCCAAAGCTTCGTAGAAATTACTGGAATTTTTTTTTTGTACGAATACGTTTGTATAATAGCAATGCATTTGTGGTGCCCATGCCTTCAAAACGCAAAAAAGGCAAATCATAATATTTCGACGTTAGCACGAATATGATAGTGACCTATTTAAATGTAAAATGGGCATTTATACTTGTTGTATTGATTCCTTGAATCCATTATTCGCTCGCTTTTTTACATTGTTCTTTGAAATCCAACACAACTAATATGCTTAGTGATCTCGGTACTATGTTCACCATAGTTTGCATAAACGACAGTATCCCCAGTATAAATTTTTCAGATTCAATGAATCGGTAAAATCGAATGAATGACGAATTGTCTAAAGTACGTTTTCCTTACTTATTCACATCTATCGACCCAGTCTCCTGGTCGTAGATCTCTCTCTGACATTGCCTTTTGGATTCCATCAAGCTTGTTGTTTTCAGTCTTCCTCGTTTTTTTCGCTCAGGTGGCTGCCAATTCAATATTTTCTTCGGTAGGCGATGGTTTGTTATTCTCTGTACATGTCCGTACGAAATAAGCTGTTTTGCTGTATTTATTCTATGGTGGTGGTTGTTCTCTCCATGATTTGTCTTATTCTTTCATTGGTTACGTGCTTCATTCTCGATATACCTGCTGATCTGTGCCAAAAATCCATTTCCGGAACAAGGAGTTTTTGTTCCGTTCTCTTAGTGAGTTTCCATGTTTCACACATAAAGTAAGTATACCGCTTTTAAAAATGCTGATAGATGTATCTTTTTCGGTTTAGAGATAGTTTTTGACCACAGTCAAAGTCATTAGGTCCGTCTCTTTCTATCTTTGCTCTCAAATAGATATATTCAAAAGATCTCGACGAAATTACATCTTCATCTTCTTCCATTTAAAATATTTTTTAAAGATTTTATATTCTACTTGTGTTTTTCAAACAAATACCTTAAACTTAACATTTTGTTAATTAGTATATTGTTAATAGTACTTGTATACGTGTTGAAATAAATTACTTCAAAAGTATAAGACAAAAGCAATCACAAAATTTATTACTGTCGGTCCTGTTTCTAACGAAAGTATTCCAAAATATATTCAAAATACCTAGTAACAAATACTTTTCTACGAAAAAGTGGCAGGAACCGCAGGCAACAACACGAGCTGACTCGAAACAGCTTTGAAATTATTATTCTCGAATAATAAATACGGAAACCCTATTTTCGTAAGGTTTTGTTTCGTAATGTCTAAATGAAGTAGTGCAAGTAAGGTGAACTTTTATATTTAAAATGTTTTATGTTCGAATTACGAGCTATAAAAGGGGTTTCTTTGTTCGAAATCCAACATTACAATAGAGTTAAAATACATGATGGAGAAGAGGAAACAGGAAAATGCAAGTCCGATAATAAGCTCGCTTAGCTACAAAATTACAAAAATACAAATTGCCAGTGGATAAAAAAGTTATTTCTTTTGAATTATTTAACTGTCGTTGATTAGTTGATTTAAATATAACATTGACGACAACTAATTTAATCTGGCGTGGCTGATTAGTACGGTCAAATGTTTTGTAATTAGGCATTATTTTACTTATTTTAATAGTTTTTCACTATTTTACAATTTTCATCAACTTGACTTTTATAGTTGAATGTATGGTTAAAGATAACTCAATCGGTATTCTATGAATTTGAAATAGCTATAAATATTCTAGAGTATATGTAATTTTTTATTTAATTCAAAATGATTCAGTGTTAGTATAAAAGTGTAAAATTTTATTACAAAAGCATATAATCAGATCTACAAAAACACATTATTTTAGCAAACAGTTTAAGGTGCAAAATCCTTCTTGTACTCGAATTTAATAACGTCAGAAAGTTTCTCTCCAATCATGGTACAAATAGCATTAGGATGGCCTGAGAACGTGAACGGGAGAACACTAGCATCAGCAACTCTCAACCGTCTCATTCCAAAAACATTGAGATTCCAATCCACCACTGCTACTTTAGGATCCGTCCCAGTTCGACACGTTCCTACTGGATGAAACGCGGGTATTGACATTTGTCTTATAAAACAATACCAATAGTGTCTAGATAAAAAATCGGTTGCTTCGCACGCCGGTAAGGGTCTTACTTCTAATTTTGTGCCCATTTTTTGGAAAGCTAGCGTTTTACTAATATTCAGAACTAGTTGTATTCCTTCGTAAAGTGTTTTTAGATCTGTATCATGCCGATCGCTTAACGAGTTGTAATCTATAACTGGGTAATAATAGGGATTTTTAGTCTGTAATCGGACAGTACCTACAGACTTACTATGCAGCAATACTGCACTTAAAGTAAATGGATTTGGTATGGAAATATTAAATATTGTATTCCATATTTCATCCTTCCACTGAAGAAACTTTTTTCCTATTTCACCCGAGCCAGAAATTGACGGTATTACTTCTATATCAGGATAATTGAAACTATTTTCTAGAGCAGTTTTATACCATCCAGCTGCATCTAGAGGATTTCCAGCTGTTAAATCACCATAACCATTTAAAAATTCTTTGATTTTCTGCGTAAGAGTTTGATTTACTGACGACACATTTGAAGAAAACTGTAATCCACAGAAGATATGATCTCTTAGATTATTTCCTACGGGTAAATCTTGAACAACAGGTATTTCCATATCGTTTAAGTGCTTTTTGGGACCTATACCAGACAACATAAGAATTTGCGGTGAAGATATAGCACCAGCAGATAAAATAACTTCTCTGGTTATTTTGACTCTGAACAATTTCTTATTTTTTGTAAAAAGAACACTTTTGACTTTTTTATGCTTTGTTTCTAGTTTAATCACATAACTTCCTTCGGAGATGATGAGATTACTTCTTTCCCTTACTGGTGTAATGAAGGCCGAAGCTTGATCATACCTTCGTCCTTTTTTGGTATTCATTTGCATGATGGTGGCACCTATTTGTTCTTTACCATTGTAGTCCGTAATGTTTAGACCAAGCTCTCGATTAGCTTTCAGGAACACTTCAGTGAAGTTTGAAGGTGGTAAGTGGAAGTTGGTGTAAAGGTATCCCTTTTTGCCGTGGTAGTCCCAGTCTACTGGCGCCTGCGGATTGTTTTGGTGAAAGTCTTCGGATTTTTTGAAATAATTTAGCACGTTTTCGTATCTCCAACTCTGGTCGTTTACCAATTCTGCCCATCTATCGTAATCGATGGAGTTTCCTCGACTGTAAATATTTTGATTTATTAAAGATGTGCCGCCTACTCCCTTGCCTCTGGGGATAACACATCTATTGTCAACGGCACCTGTAAAAACAATCTCTGGTTGGTGTGTGTATGATCATAAATTTATATTTACAATGTAACAATGATATATGAACAATAATAATATAAAACTAAAATCACGGAAACAAAGACTCTGTCTAATCTAAGCAGGATTCTGAAAACTAAGGAATAAATACATACCGTTGTATCGAGGGTAAACGCTGGGAAATAATACAGAGGGGAGGCTCAAACTAATAATAGAAATCTAAAACAGAATTAACTCAGAACAATAGAAAAAGACAACCGGGAATACTGAAAGATACAAATCGGAAGCTGGCGTTGAATACTAACGAAAAATTAAATAGATGTACCGGGTGGTCCAATAAGCCGATCTCTCGGCTATATATCATAAACTATTCATGTTATAACTTTAGGAAAAAAATCCTTAGTAAAAGTGGCCTAGAGAAATCGCTGGAAATAACTTTCAAGTTTCTGGATTAACCGCTAGGGGGCGTAACCTGTGAAGAAAAATTTGAAAACCAGTTTTTTGTGAAATATGCCCAATTGTACTAAGTGTTAAATGAGTAAACTAGAAAGAGGCCTAAATTCCGCACAAAGTTGTTCAAGTATTTTTTTTTATTTTTTCAAATAAAGGTGGGGGAGAGTGGGAAAGTATTTGTGGATAAATACCTATAACTTTGGTTTGGATCAACCAATTTTAACGAAATTAGTGTCATTAGAAAGAGTGTGGATGATTTAATTTACATCTACTATAAAACAATTGAATTTAGTTTTAATTGTCATGGGTAAAGGATACTTTCGAATAGAAAAAATTAAAATTTGTTTTTCTTTAAAGTGTTTAATGGAAACACCTATTTATTGTAAATTATAATGGAACTGGATTACATTCGTAACAAAATGGCGCAAACCGCATCTTGATAGCTTTTGTCGATTTTGAGATATGAATAAAAACGCATAAACATAAGTAAGTATAGTATTGACTCACCCTTTATTATATCTTAAAATTAAATATGCGAAAGTTCATAGAAATTTCTCGATCATTAAAACTTAATGTCCAACGAAATGTTCAAATTGTTTTCCCTCGTTGTCCACACAAAGATGTAATCTTTCGCGCGTAGACATCAGCTGCTTTAATCTCAACTGTTGATATACTATTTATTGCGTTTATAATGCGCTGTTTCATGTCGTCTGTTTCATGTTATTTCATATGAAATAACAATGGCCAAATAGGTATCAACATTAAGATTCTTCTGCTATAAAAAAATTTGAAAGTACCTACTGACTTATTTTTTAATTTAATTTATAATACAAGGTGAGCCAATACTATACTTACTTATATTTATGCGTTTTTATTCATATCTCGAGTTCGACAAAAGCTATTAACATCCGGTTTGATCCATTTTGTTACGAATTTAATCCAGTTCCATTATAATTTACAACAAATAGGTGTTTCCATTAAAAATTTTGAAGAAAATCAAATTTTAATTTTTTCTATTCGAAAGTACCCTCTACCTATGACAATTAAAACTAAATGCAATTATTTTATAGTAGATGTAAATGAATTCATCCACACTCTTTATAATGACACTAATTTCGTTAAAATCGGTTAATCCAAACCAAAGTTATAGGTATTTATCCACAAATACTTTCCCACTCTCCCCCACCCTTTATTTGAAAAAATAAAAAAAAGTACTTAAACAACTTTGTGCAGAATTTAGTCCTCTTTCTAGTTTACTTATTTAATACCAGGGCCTGCGTAGCGCAAGCGGTAGGATTCTTGCCTCGCATGCCGGTGGTCCGGAGTTCGAATCCTACCGCCAGCAAGAATAACTAGACATTTTTAAAAATGTCTATAGGCCCCAGGTCGACTCAGCCTGAATAAAATGAGTACCTTGGGTAAAACCAGGGGTAATAATAGGCGGTTGAAGCGTAGCACTGGCCATGTTACCTTCCTTGTATACCGTAGGCCCTAGATACAGCAGACTACCCTGCTATACTCCCAAAGCCGCGAAGCAGTATAAAACGGGAGACTATTATTATTATAATTGGGCATATTTCCCAAAAAACTGGTTTTCAAAGTTTTCTTCACAGGTTACGCCCCCTAGCGGTTAACCCAGGAACTTGAAAGTTATTTCCAGCGATTTCTCTTGGCCAGTTTTACTAAGGAATTTTTTCTCCTAAAGTTATAACATGAATAGTTTCTAATATATAGCCGAGAGATCGGCTTATTGGACCACCCGGTACAGAATACATCAATGAGTTGTTCAAAGACAATAGAACAGAACAGGTGAAAGTAGAAGATGGTGTGGTTTTAAAGATATTAAAAATGGAAATTAAGATGACATTAAAAAACAACAAAAATGGCAATTCCAGTAGAAAGCTTAAAATGCATAAATTAATGATGAAACCTTAGACATTATAGTAGACTTGTGTAAGACACTGTACAAAACAGGACATATACCGAAACAATGGTTACTCTACACCTTTTGCTCTAAATGCTTACTAGCGGTTATAGAAAGAGAACTAGGCTCTAAAAATAGATCATACAATACGTAGTTGATGTTACTTACGACTTTGTACAACTTTTTTAAATTGATAATTACCTCTACATATATAACAGTTGTGTTGTTTATATTTGGCCAATGTAAACAGTTATTTTGTGACTAATCATTCACTGAATTAAACTACCAGATCACTTTCCTCTTCCTCGCTGCTAAACTACAGTTTTCAGGATCTGCCTGTGCGGTAATTCTTGAAGAAAAACTCTCAGTCTTAAAACTTGTACGTAAGTTTCTCTTAGATATTGTTCAATTGCATAAAATCCACAGATGTGCACTTCGATGCGCTGTTGTAGCGGTGTATTGTATATTTCTTTTATAATTTCTTTTACAAAATACCTGATAATTCCTTTTTTAATTCTTATCTTGATAGTCTTGAGTTCGCGGTTAGATATTATCTTTTATCGAAATCGCTGCTTAGTTTAGAATGTACATTCAATAATATTGGCCAATCTTTGAAAGATATTTCACTATTAAAATCATATTTCAGTCTATTCAGTCAGAGTATCTAGGTTGATTGTAGGTTACATATTATTGGTATTATATTTCATTATTTGTATCATATTTTACTGTTATAATCATATCTTATAATATTTCAATATATAAATTCTTTAGAGTAAACATAATATATTGGAGCTATAACATAGTGGCAAAACAAACAATAACGCATGCATCAGTGGTATGGTGGCCCCTATGGTACTGCAAAAAGTATCATCCTCAAATTAAGTAAGATACAAAAAATTATTGCTTGTCTTGAAATTACAGGAATTCTGAGGGGTACACCTAGGCAACTATAAAGGCTCTACCGGACCTGCCTCCTCTGCACATGGTTATACGATGAGTTTAAGGATGAGGCAAGACTGGATGGGATATTATAGACTGCTAGAATATGGTGATAGCAGATAGTTTAGAGGGACTTCAGAGGCTAATGGACAGAATAAACGAGTACAGTCAACAGTACGGACTAAACATTAATACCCACAAAACCAAACAAATGATTGTCAGCAAGGAGAATATAAATGGGGCTCATCTATACATTAATGGGACGCAGATAGAGCGAGTAAAACAGTATTGCTACCTGGGAACTATTATAAACGAACAGTGGAGCAATGTACAGGAAATAAAGTGCCGCATAGGAAAGGCAAGAACGGTCTTTAACAAAATGAGCGCCATCTTCAAAAGTCACAACATATCCCTGGATACAAAAATGAGACATTTGAGATGCTATGTTTTCTCTGTGTTGTTGTACGGGACGGAGGCATGGACGCTTACAGACACCACTATTAAAAAACTTGAAGCATTTGAGATGTGGCTTTATAGAAGAATGCTGAGAATATCATGGACAGCAAGGATCACGAACAAGGAAGTTCTAGAAAAAATGAAGAAGGACCCAGAGATTGTGTTTACGATCAAACGCATAAAATTGCAATATCTGGGACACGTTATGAGAAATCAGCACCGTTACTCCCTGCTGCAGTCTATATTGCAAGGTAAAGTCAAAGGTAAGCGAGGACCCGGTAGAAGGAGAATATCATGGCTGCGGAATTTAAGAACATGGTTTAAGAAAACCTCAACGGAGCTGTTTCGAGCCGCAGCGAGCAAGGTCATGATTGCCAATATGATTTCCAACATCCGAAACGGATAGGAACCAGAAGAAGAAGAAGAATATCTGAACAACGTAATAGTTAGATCAGGACTCAGAACATCATAAATGAAATCATGGATACCGTATGGATGATAACTGGTAAAGTTTATGAAAGATACTCTTTCCAAACTTTGAGTATCGCTTCATTAGGTCCGAGTCTGATGCGATTTACCTCTGCGAATTTTTTGGTTCTGGGGTGTTTTCCCTCTAATTTTTACGAAAATTTTTATCCGTCAGAAAAATCGGAAAACAAGATCCGACGATATGAACGACTAAACAAGGTCAGACAATATGAAAAGTTGCTTTTGCTGTTGTTATGAAAGTATCATGAAAAAATTAGCTGGTTATATATGAATTTCGTCATAGTAGTTTTTCCCACATGTTCGATATATAGATATATATATATATATATATATATATATATATATATATATATATATATATATATATATATATATGATTCATTATATATGATTCATTATGATTCATTTTATCCGCCAAAGATAAAATTAAAATTACTAAATAGACCATCTAAATAAATTTTCAAGATATCCTGGAGAGTTGTTATGCTATGTAAAAATACAAAATAATATTGATTTGCTCTTAATATTTCAAAGTATAAAATATAAGTCAAATAATTCACCTAATAAACTATAAAAGATATTTCGAAGAAATAAAGTCCATTATCTTTGGATTACCTGTAGTAAACAAAATTTAAGATATGCATAAATTATTTTCTTTGTAAAATATATTTGAGTGAACGTAGTGAATTGAACAATACGACCGGGTTTTCCAAATGGACTTGTACAGTGAATAAAGACAATAGGGTAGAATTTAGAAATTATATTTCTCCGTTAGTTCTTAAGAATTTGTAGAAACCGATTAGCATGTTAATAGTTTGTAGGAAATTTATAATTGTAGGTAAAATTGTTGTTTGTCATCTAAATGGTAGATGGTGGGAAGTATGAGGAACTCTGATTGGAGGACATTGAAAAAGAGGTAGATAGCTATGTAGGAATGAGAGTTTAACTGGATTTTTGAGGGAGAAAATAAAAGGAGTTGTTTTCCAAGGGTGCAAGGCGAACAGTCGTGTTTCTTTGGCGGTTCCCAAGTGATAGTAAGCATTAGAAGTGAATGTTTGTGAGTTTTTGTGGACTAAGTGTATCCTGACGGAAGCTGATCCAGTAAAATATTGTAAGTCATAATTTTCTACTTATATATTCCAAGAGTCACTGTTCAGGCCGGAACGAGAGATTCAGTTTATCGAGAGGAGAAGAGGCTAGCGTCTTTTGAACGATACGTGCATCTGAAGGAGACCATTGAAGACGAGAGGCTCGCAATAATTTGTTGTAAGATTGCGGATTACCTAGGGAACTGCGAAGAATAGATAGTGTAGGATACCAGGAACAAGGATTTGGACAACTCATCTTCAGAGAGATAGTTTTTTTTTTCATTCGTCAGTTTTTTCGTTATCAACAAAGTTTTTTTTAATTGCTCCAGAAAAGATAGAAATATTTATCAGGAGATATAGAACAACAATTTTGATTTGAAATTTTAATTTATATAGTATATAACATTAATTTTTGAAGGTTCACGTACGTAGAACAAAATTTTGATAATCCTTATATGAGATATTTTTTGTTTAAGATATTTGAGTGTGATTTTTATTTCAATATATAATTTTGTATCATATATGTTTATTATTCCGGTATCCCTCAGACCTTACCTATCATATGTAAAGCATAGATATTGAAGCACGAATATAACCCTGAGATAAGAGAATTAAATAGTGTGATAAAATCATAATTGCATCATTTAAATAAGTTTAATTAATTAATTAATTAGCTAATTAATTTTTGGCGCACCTCTGACTTATAATATCACATTAATATATATATATATATATATATATATATATATATATATATATATTCTAAAAATGCTCTTTCGGGTTACATCACAGAACATTTTCGGACTAATAAGTCCATCATCACTAGAGTTACCAGGTATACATGAGTGAAGTCACTAAATATGTGGGTAAAAACACTTTAAATCATGTTAACTTTGTTAATTAATACATATTTGTCCATAACTTTAAAATGATGTAGTTTTAAACAGATTTACTTCATGGTAACGCAAGACTCACAGGAGTTTCTAACTCAAGAGAAGGTGTCTCTATGGGTACTCGATAGCAACTGGTTGCTACTAGTTAACTTTGAAAAATAAACTTTTTTGCCGACGGGCACTCTAACTAAAACATCTGCCCACTCGAGGGATGGGGCAGTTTCACAAATCCAATCAATAGCTGGATCATGCGGTGGAAAATCAAACGGAAATGGTCTCTGTCCGTTTATATTAATACATCCAAGCTAGAATAAATGAAAAAAGAAAAGACATGAGAATTCAATGCAAATGCCTTAATTGTTTGGACGTTAATCGGAACTATCCGTAGAAAGTGACTTTCGTACAATTAAAAGAAGATTTTTGACTCTTACCCTGCTTGATCATTATACGTAAGATGAAAGAAAAAAAGAAATGACACATTAGTGTACCTAAAGAAGTATGTGAAGTAAGACTTAGTTTGTATTCTAAGGATGTTATGCTCGTATTATGCACTTATCAGCTAATTGAACAATGTTAGTTCAATAATAATCATTTGAAAATATTGAAGATTTCATAACAAAAATGGGGCAATTTGGATATCTAAAATATTTGGGAATTGGATAAACATATTGAAGCCTGTAGCCACGTCAGTGCCGATTGAAATTACTCTCTCCTATAATATACTCTGCTATGTATCAAATTTGGTGAATTAGTAGATATTTATAGTTTCTTATACCCCAGAATCCTTCCGCATTGTACAAATTTATTTTTTGTGTTCGTTTCTTTGAATAGATCTGAAAATAATTTAAACGGTAATGTCGGTTTTTACAAAAATAAAAACATTTAGAGATAAAACAATACGCGGAGAAGACAAAAAGGACATTTTAAAATACAACAATAAAGCCAATAATAATTCAAATACAATCGCCCTCATAGCAAACGAGATAGAATCTCTAAGATTTTTCGAAATAATGATAATGAACATACTAGGATTAAAGATATGCACGAAAACGTAAAAGGACCCATTAAGTAGTGAGAATACAAACTTCTTAACCCGCTGTTGCATGAATTTATTTTATTTTATTTTGTGACAAAATAAAGTAAAATTATATTAAATTACCCTTAATAGATGTATGTAGAATTCACCGTTTTAACTTTTTTTAAAGTCATTCGGATGTTGAGAAAAAAAATGTGTTCCCATCTGGGAACATTATCTATAAAAACTTTTATTAGAACCAATTGTCATACACATAATATCGATGTATTGCCAGTAACCAACTATTCCAAATTGTGAAACTTCTTAAAACAGTTACTACTTTTAGAATGAAAGCATAAATGCACCTTACATTTCTCTCACTGGGCCCTTGGTTTTCGTTTAAAGTTTACATCTTTCCCTGTTAACAGTCCAGTTTGGCCAGTGTGAAAACTGATCTGTTTGTACATATATATTGGGTCTAGGTTTAATGTATCTTCTTTTGGATGGTTGGTCGGGTGTGAAACTTCTAGACCGTCCTATTTATCTTTTTTGGTAAAACACCACCGTTAGTTAGTTGTTCAGTTAGAATTGTTTTTAAATTCAGCAGTGGTATAATCTCTTCAGTTTTTCCAATTTGTTCTTTGATTCGCCTGTCTAATAGCCAAGCATTGACTACTGCTGCATCCAGCATATGATAAAAAATACGTTGGTACCATTTTCTGCTTTTGATTTTGATTGGATATAATCTCAATAAGGAATCTTGCAGATCCACACTGCCCATGTGCCTGTTATATTGTTGTACAATGTCTGGACAATCAATTTCTTTCCTAGTTCTTTCGGTGCGAAAGAATCTTTACACTTTGGCTGTTGTTTGAGTTCCACAATAATCTGACAGTAAAGACACAATTTTGTTGTCACATCACTGGATTGTATGTATGGTATTAGTGCCGGAGTGGTCCTGAATGCTTCTCCTTGTTAATTTTTTAATTTTTTTTGCCGACCTTTAAACTCAGAATGCGATTTGTACGAATTTTTGCGATAGAATGTATGCCTCGTTTTGACAAATATGACACTAGTGGTACAGTTGAAAAATAATTATTGTAAAAGAGTTTGTGGTGTTTATTGGATGGTATTTCCCTGCTCAATCGAACTACAACATTACTAGCAGTTCCCAAATTTACTTCATTCGGTAATTCTGTGTAACCATCCTTTCCACCCAAAATTTCAAAATTATATGAAAATCCGGAGATTCCTGAGAGAACCCACATCTTGTAGCCCCATTTATGAGGCTTTTGGGATTTTATGTCTTCATACTCGAACGTCCTTTGAACGATATAACTTTTCCGTCACAAGATAAGTGTTCTTCTAAAGATATCTGCAAACACGATCTTTTTATTTGTTCAATCAGGGGCGATATTTTGTCAAGGTTCCGGGTATTTTCTAAATTATTACTAAAATAAAGAAATCTTTTGATCGTTTCAAAACGATTTATAGGCATTACCACAGCAATATCCCCATAAAATTTTCAATTTCTACGGGTCATGTGGTAATTGACTTTTGTGGATTGGTTTGAGCGCTGTATATAAAAGTTTGTCGAACTTCCTCAATTATAAAATCTGGTGTCAGAAAAACAGAAAAAACTAAAAAAATTGTAAAGAGAATTGAGCTGCAATATGGTTGGAAGTTACTATGTACCTTCAAAACCCAGTTCATCTACATTTCGCACAGTTTTTGGAGGAGGCAATGTCATATTATGACTTTTTTTAATAGATCTTTGTTTCGCAGGTAGTTCAGTATCCGATTCATTGGTTATCATCATTTTCATTATCAGAGTCTTCTTGACAGTCAATAGTTACTCTGGCTCGGTTGGTTTGTACAACTAACGGCTCAAACTTATCTTCATCAGATAGTTTCGAATCTTCACTTTTACTTTATTGTTGTAAAACGATGTTGGAATACTCTCAAATTCATCCATTTTTTTCTGAAAAAAAGGTTACTTCAAGTTCATTTAAATTAATTAATTTAAACCAATATTATATTAAAGGAGTCTACCAACTTGATAAAAACAAACTATAACATATTTCCTTTTTTCAGTGGCAAAATTTACCTTTTGCGTACAATGTTCCCGTACGGGAACAGTAACAATTTCGAGCAAATACTAACAACAACAAAATCAATTTATTATTTCAATATATCAGTAGATCCTTACAATACACGTGCTACACTAACAACCTACTCTGATGTCAGTTCAAACATAACTGCTATTTATTCAAACAACCGATGTTATATCAGCAACACACAATGATAGATAAAATTGTCGATAGCAAATATACTCATGGAAATGAGTATATTTCCCATGAGTTCCCATTTGGGTCCATTATGCAATAGACGATTAAGAGTGATAGCAGACTAGATATGATCACCTAAAAGTTACGTAGGCAGACCGAAGTTAATTGGAGTATTTCGCGTGAGTCGCGAAAGTAGTTTCTGGTCATATCTTTAGCTATTGCCATTGATTTTCATTGAAGTTACGCGTAATTTGGTATTAGAGACATACCAGGAAGGGTCAGTCATTATCATGAGAATTTTAGACTGAAATTTTTCTAGTATTTCAATTTAGATTCGTAAACAGTCCCTAACAGTTCTGTACTGTAAGCCCAGTATGGATAGAAGATGATTTACTATATACACACTTTAATTATTATAATCCTGATTTTCGACCTACTACCTACTTTAATTTTGTGTTTAATCTAATCTGCGATCAAAATACATCAATAAGTATTTTATATGTTTTCGTGCTGCGTTCATTTAAAGCTACGTGTGGACAGTTTTCTCTAAGGTTAGTAAAAGTAATTTGAGCAGACTTGATCTTATCTATTGATAGTTTCCATGTTTTCAACCAATTCTGAATAGCATTTTCATTTACTTATATTGTAATTGCAACATTGTTTTTATATTTTATTTTTATTGGGTTATTTTTTCTTTTTATTCATATTTTTTTATTTTTCGTGTGCCAATAGATTAGAAAGTGGTTAATAAGATAATAACGTTGCTTAAATCAGTTGTGTACCCTTTGTTGAATGATAATATCTTCCAACATGTGTTGGTTTATCGAGAGTAAACTGAAACGATGCCTTTAGGCTCGCTTCTGCTGTAAACTTGAATGTAGGTGTTAATAACCTATGATAATGTTTGTCCCTATTTGCCGTTCGAGTATTAATGTACTTTATGATATACCTAATCCGTACAGTTTAGTTGTTTTGCTTGTTAAAATGATTATTTCGATAATGCGTAGGTTGGGTTTATAACCAGATAGATAATAAGGGGCTGTATGTCGTGAGCATTACATTAAACGTCGAGATCAATCTTCTTAATATGTTAAAATACCTTTTGATATTTCGTTAGTGTTAATCCAAAATGCCAGTTTACGAATTTATGATGCAAAGGAGACTGTGGGAAATAAAAGCATGATGAGTAGATCTAGTCTTTAGTACTCTAGTCTTTCGTTTCTAGTTGCTGTTAGGTGTTGACAACATACATTGGAAACAATTCTCGCACAGAATCAATAATGGAACAAAACATAAAAATTTACATGTATAAAGCATTTTAGTTCATCATTGGTGCAAGGCCTTTAAACTTATTTCTTCATTTGATCCTATTTCTTGCAGCTTTTGTGAATTCGAAGATCTTTCCATCTTTATGGCTGGCTCCAGTCTATGCTATTTTGTATAAATAAAAATTAAAAAGATGTGTGTGATATTGGCTTTAAATATTATAAACTGCAACTAGTCATTGTTCAGCACCTTTGCATTTATAATCAAAAACTACTTTTCTAAAGTGCAATATGGTTAAAAATTATACAAACAATTTGCACGTACAATACGGACATCCTGTTGCGAATTAAGCATTGAATACTGATAACTATACATTTATTTGATACGTGCTGATGTAGGCGCATCATTTAGTAATTTTAGATGGTCTGTATTGTATGGTACTAAACGTAAACATATGTGGTAGTATTAAAACTAAGTAAAAGATGATAAACTGGTAATTTTGTTAACCCTCGATTTATCGCGTTAAGTCCGAGAGACCAGATTTCAGACAATTTTGTTTTTTAGTAAAAAGGACTGCTTCGGCTTCTTATCTTAAAATGTTTTTGTTTCCCTAACAGCTTGCAATAGTTAGTCTATATAAATTTTAAACTTAGCCTGACCTAACTTCTTAATACATTTAAAAGTAACGTTTAAATAATATTACTAATGACATGGTCTAATAAAACTCGTAAATAAAACGAAGATGTGCGTTTACAAATAGATCGCCCAGACTTGACACGACGACTAATTTTCTACTAAGAGACGCGACGATCGCAGGGTTAAATGGTACTTTTTGCTTTATATTTAAGCAAAATTACAAATTTGATATTTCGTTATTACAAATAAGTCATGCTAACAAAAAATATTAAAAAAAAAACAAAAAATATTAAACAACAAAATTTGTATTTCATACACATTCCTTATTCTAATCTCTCTGCTCTCTCGTTTTGGTATCTCTTACATGTGGAAAGAATGGAAGAAGGCGAATTACCAAACAAAATAAGCAAACAACTACCAGTAGGAAAAATAACAAGAGGGAGACCGAAGCTGAGAGATACATAGAACAAATAGAAAATTATATCTTCTTCTTTACGTGTCATCTCCGCGACGGAGGTTGGCAATCATCATGGCTATTCTGATCTTAGATGCTGCCGCTCTGAAAATTATATAACAACCTACAAATAAAAAATTGGAGAAAAAAAGCATGAAACAGATCAGATTGGAGAAGAATTCTAGAACAGGCCAAGATCCAAAAAGGGTTATCGAGCCAGTGATGATGATGATATATACAGAGACGATGTGCCTGACTAATAGAGACGAAGAGAAGCTAAGAATAATAGAAAGGAAGATACTTAGAAGAATTCTTGAACCAAAAAATCCAAGATAGAGAGTTTAGACTTAACAACGAGATAAATAATTAGAAAAATGGAGAAGATATAGTCCGACATTTAAAGGGTGAAATGACTCGAAAATGTACTAAGACGAGAAGAAGATAAATTAATATAGAAAATAATAAACTGGAAACCTATAACTACAATACCTAGAGGGAGACCAAAGTACAGATAGGAACATCAGGTCAGAGAAGATATCAACAGAATCATGATACCTAACTGAAGAAAAAAAATAGGAAAGAAGGAAATAGAGCTTAATCACGAATCGTGCAAAATCATACAACAACCTGTGTGAGTTTTTATCATATTGACGACTGTGTATTTTTTTATTTCTATCTGGCTTGTTTTCCATGTAAATAATATAATATGGAATGCTGACAATGTTATCATTGTAAAAAACTAGTTTGTCGTTTAGTTCTATAGTCTGACCATGTTATGTATGACTACGTATGTAAACTCGGTTTTTGACACCCTTTTAGAACGAGACTCTACAGCATACAAGGAATAATACGAGGAAAATAACAATACCATACATAAAAGGATTATCAGAAAAACCCTTGTAGTAATGTATGGTGCCTGTCTTACGTTTAGAATTGGCTGCTTCTGTTTAGAACATGACAGAGTCGTAAAAACACTGTTCGTGCAATTATTTCGTCTTTTGTTTTTATATTGCGTGCAATATAAAAACAATTATTTATTGTTTGAAAACAAGTTTTTATTAATTGTTTTCAAACAATAAATAAAAACGGTCTCTTTAGTTTACATCTCAACCTGTAGCAGATTTTCCAGTATAGATGAAATCGGAGCCTCCACGACAGAGGCCAGAATTAAATAAATGTTTTTCAAGTTTGGATCATGTCTTTTTTGAACGATCCGGATGTTGTGGATTCATCTCCTCGTTTCGCTTGAGATATACCCCCTATCCGATGTAGGAGATGCCCTTTTTTCATTTTTCATCATGGTGGAATCTTTAAATGTAAATGTGGTACAAATATATCACGTCGTGTCGTTCTATTACGTAAAATTTTTTATCCCCTTAGATAACGATTAATGCCGTACATCGTAGCTGATCCTTTCACTCTCACTGTAATTGTATATCATATAACATTTTCTTCATTTCTCTCACAATTTTCACTTATAGCGGGAACTCCTTTGTCAACGCTAGAAGGTACACTTGTGTTGTAAGCTGTTCATAATTCTTTATAGATATGCTTTGGTCTAACTTTTCCTTACGTTATGAAATTTTTGTCCTACTCATTTGTTATTTTCCACCATTACCAGTACATTTTGTGTTTTTCTATTAGTTCCCAGTAATAGATTGCGTTTAATAAGCTCAAGAACTTTTCAGATTCTTTCCGTGTATTAGTATTTTATTGTTTCGTTTTAGATACAACTGACCTGGTTAAAATATTATCCTTTTTTGTTTTATGTTTTTCTGTTTTACTTGTCAAGTTGTTTTACGTTTCAAGTTCACCATATAAAATTTTACATTTCCATTCTAGCTTCTGCAGCTACTTTCGTCTCTATTTGAGATAAAACTCTTATTGGCATTATATACTTCTTAGCTTTTCCCATATAAATTAATGAAATATATTCTAATCAAATAATTCTTAATTTGCTTTTAGTTCTTTAGTATCCCTACCTAATTAATGCATTGCTTCCGAATCAGCATAAGAATATTTCTCAATTTTTCTAGAAGACGCTCACTTTATGTTTACGAAAATTATAATTCACTATCGATGTAAATTTTATTTCAAAATTATACTAATATAATCAATATGTATATACGCTTTTCAGAATTCAGCCTTGATGAATGTTAAACAAATATCATCTTTTTTCAAGCTATTAAAAGAAACATGGATTGACAGGGAAAATTTTCACCCAGAGGCGTGGCTAACAGGAACTATTTCTAAAATTGATAATGTAATGACTCTAATGGTAGTTCGTTATAAATTAATATTTAAAAAGGGTAAATTTTTGTAAATTCAAGGTCATATCAATTTTATTGATTATTTTTGTGTACTTCATGTAAGAATGATTATCATTGTTACGTTTTAGTATGTTCCGTACATTTCTGAACATACAGCGACTTAATAATTTCCAAAAATATAAACTGAAATTGTTTCTTCCAATTTGTTTTATTTTAAAATTTACTGACATTCATGTTAATGATCGCTTAACTATCACATAACTCAGTAAACCTAACAAGATGGCACCAATAATAACAAATCAGTATGATTTAGAAAGTAAAAATGTTTAAAGTTCGCACATCAAAATAATCGCCTTAGTTTACAAATTATAAGAAGTGGTTTAAGTGACGCTATTTTTACAATTTTGGAAAACAATAAAAAATTTTAATACGGTATTAGATAAATCAGATTTCTCCCCAGTGAAAAAAATACAGTTCCAACAAAGCAATCACTTGAGAAGTGTTATTCTGAGTCTCTTCTCGCAGAAATAATAACTGAGAGATGGTATGATGATTTAAGTGCGGTCGTACAAACACGAATGATGCTGAACGCTCTGGTCGCTCAAATTCGGTAGTTATTTCCAAAAAATCAAAAAGATCACAAAATCGTTTTGTCTAATCGTAAATTAAAAGCGTGGGAGGTATTAGAGAAGTTAAAGTTATCAGAAGACAGTGTATTCACCATTTTGCATGAACTTTTGCAACTGCTTCAGTGCAATAAAGAGAAGTTTTTGCGACAGTATGTGGCTATTTATCAAACGTGACCATGTACAAAAATAAAGTAACGATTATTATATTATACTATACTGGTGTGTTTTGAAGAAAAAAAAAGCGAAAAAACTGCCAAAAATTAAGAAAAAATTGCTATTTCTCTTGTTTTGATGATAAAAATAGTGGGATTGCACTTTGAATTACTTTCGCAACCATCGTGATCTTGCTATCTGGCCTTCAGCAATTACCGGCTTTTTGAAAAGTTCCCTAGAATATCCCAGGAAAAGAAATTTAGATAAACGTTCTTATGAACGAAAGTTATTATGAAAGCTGCATATAGTTTTATAAATAGACGTCGAATTGCAAGAATTAAATAAATGTATTAACCCCTCAAAATCTACCGTCTAAATATTCATACACAAAACATGCGATTTTATTTTAACCGTGCAGCGAGAAGACGCCACTCTTTTCTGTTTATTGTGTCAAAAATCAATTAAATAACGTGTGGTTTTTACATTTTACCGGTTATTTTGTGCATTTAGTTAAAAATATAGCTTCTAAAGCAAAACAAAGTCACGCAATAAGTAAATTCGGTCAAAAGTGGGAGAGAAGGTAAGTCTTTATACAAAAATATTGATTTTACTATCTTTTTAGTAAGATTCTTTGTTTATTTTGTCATTTAGATGTTATATTACACTACTGTTTGTATTTAGTGGTGTTTAGAATCACTATGTGTTACAGAGGGTAATCCAAAATTAAGCGCATGAAAATTCATACGTTACGATTTCATGACCATTAGTTTACTTATGTTTGTAGTTTTATACGTGGGTTTTTTTTAGAAGACCATTTACTGCCAAAGAGATAATTAGACCCCTCAAGGGGTCTTAGAGTCCTAAGAGTGCACAATTAATAGACCCCCTGAAAACGACGGAGACACGGATGTCGATGAAGTTCCAGAGGGAGAAAATGTGGTGAATACTAATAGCGTGCATTTACTGGGCCCTGGTATACTAGCAGAAAGTTCTCAGTTGGAAACAATTACACACTACCGTGAAATGATTGAATGGAATTTGGAACCCTTAATTTTAAAAATAGGTTTAAAAAAAATGGGTTTATCAGCAAAGAACATACTAAAGCCTAAAAAATTGAAAGTCGAAAAAACAAGACGTTCGTGAAAACCCTTGCATGTTGAAGAAGAGTTGAAAGAGAATTCTAATTTAAAAACAAAAAATAATTTTCAAAATCGACCTCAAATCTTTAATAATAAGATTAAATCACGGGGTCGCCCAATATTTTTTGTTTTGTTCCAATAGAAGCGATGATCTTCTCACAAAAACAACTACTTGTAAACGTTATATTCATAAACAAAGAGTAGCTGTTCTGCAGCCATCTTTGATTCAAGCATACAATACTGGCCAACGGCTTCCGGAGGATGAGTTAGTAAGTGTTTAGGGCACTCTTTTGTCCTTCGAGAAATCGGTCTCGAAGGCGGATGAACCCTACAGAATTGTCAACGGCATAAGGATGCAGAAGGCAACAGGGAACCACTGCATTAAAGACTCATAGAGTACCCCTAGTAACAATCATCATGGCAGATATGCAAAAGAGAAGGACTGACCATGGACATCGGATAACAAGATCCGGCAGGGGAAGACAAATAGATAAATACAAGGCTTCCTCGGTCGTAAACCTGCGAAACCCTTATAATAAGAAAAAGATAACCATAAAAATTGCTAAATGGAATGTAAGGAGCTTATTCTCTTCGGGAAAATTAGATAACGCCGTGTTGGAAATGGATCGTTTGGGTATAGACATATTAGGCATGAGTGATACACAATGGCCAGGAAATGGCAAATGTCCCACAAATAATCATGGAATGGTTTATTATGCCGGAAGTGACACCACAACTCATCGATACGGAGTTGGAGTCATCATCTCAAAAAAATGGAAAGATGCTGTAGTAAACTTTACTCCATTCTCAGAGCGTGTGATGTTAATACAATTGAAAGATAAGAAGAACATAATAAACATCATACAAGTGTACACTCCTACAGCAGACAAAGACGAAGAGGAAATAGAACAATTCTATAATACTTTAAACGAGGTGATGAGAACAACAAAGAGACAACACATTAACATAGTAATGGGCGATCTGAACGCCAAGGTAGGTCAGGGTAAAGTCGGAGAAAATATCGGTGAATATGGCTTAAGTAACAGAAATGAAAGGGGTGACCGTTTAGTTCAGTTTTGTCAAAGTGAAGATTTAATAATAACTAATACATTATTTAAATTACCCCCAAGGCGACTGTATACGTGGACGTCACCTCAACACACTCAAGAAACAGTAATCAGAAACCAAATAGATTAAATAATGGTGACAAAAAGATACCGTAATGCCGTGAAATCTACTAAAACTTATCCTGGAGCTGATATCGGTTCGGATCATAATCCAGTAGTATCTGTGATAGAAGCTAGACTAAAGAAAATAAGAAAAACCATCATCCCAGCGTTAGACTTAAGCCAGCTAAAAAGTGAACACCTACGACAAACAGTGCAATAAGAAATAAACAACAGCCTCAGAATAGCAGAAAGTTAAATCCGCAGAACAGACAACATAGATGAAAAACTTAAGTATATAAACCATGGACGTATAAATAAAGACGTCCATGATATAAACACTACAATAAGAACTAAGGAACACCTAACCAGATCTGCAAAGAAACACAAGGTATGGATGACATCAGACATAATAGAACTAATGGACGAAAGACGTATAATGAAGAATAATGTACAAAAATACAGAGAGCTTGATAAGAACATAAAGCAAAGAATAAAGAAGACCAAAGAATTATGGATTGAAGAACAATGTGTAGAAATGGAAAACTATGAAAGAAAATATGACACATTCAATGTACATAAAAAAGTAAAAGAAATTACAGGAACTCAAAGAAGACATCAAATAAGTTTGCTTAAGAACAAAGACGGAAATATTATTATAGATTTAATTACTATTTAAATGGGAATAAGCCACAATTAAAGGTTAAAATACGTTTATTGACGTTTCAATTTCCACTTCGGAAATCGTTCTCGAGAACGATATCTCGGAACGGGACTATCTCTTCGGATATTCTTACACAAAGATGCCTAGACGTTAATTAGGAAGTACATGCATGTTTTATTGATTTTGAAAAAGCGTTTGACAGAGTACGAGTACGCTAAGAGAGATTCTTGAAAGAAAGGACATAGATAATAAAGATCTGCGAATAATTCTATATAAAATATATAATATATATATGTATATATAATATATATAATATATATATATATATAATATATATATATATATATATATATATATATATATAATATATATAATATATAAAATAATAATAATATAAAACATCACTTTCATTTAACAAACAATCACATATACCTTGCTCCTATTTCATTTGTTAACATCTTTCCCCTCAATAAACATCCTCGTTAATTGTCAGACAGTTACAACATTAACCGAAGATCACCCATCATCAGCAATTATAGGATAGTTTAAACTATGTATCAATATATATAATATATAAAATAATAATAATATAAAACATCACTTTCATTTAACAAACAATCACATATACCTTGCTCCTATTTCATTTGTTAACATCTTTCCCCTCAATAAACATCCTCGTTAATTGTCAGACAGTTACAACATTAACCGAAGATCACCCATCATCAGCAATTATAGGATAGTTTAAACTATGTATCACGAATCATTATTTAAAAATTCTTGTACCGGAATGTAAGTAGTATTTTGTTTGTTTCTAATTTATTACAATTCAATAGATTATCTCTTACCAATTTGTGGGTTTTCACTTTGTCTGCTAAATCAATTTTATGCATATTAATAAACAAAGACAGGTAATATTGGCGTAATTACTATAACCTTTTTTGATCTTTATCTTTATAAGACAGCACCCTAATATGGGCCTTTTATAATTTCAGCGATTAATTTACTTTGTACCGTTTGACCTGAAGATGCTTTGCAAAGTGTAGAAAGCGAAACCGGTCGTTTGGTAGTAAAACTAAATTGATTGTGATAAGTCTAATTTTATTTCTTTTACCTATTTTTGAATAAGTTTTAAAGGACTCAGGTTTTTGGAGGATTAACCTAGGTATCTTGACGAATAAGATCGAATTTTATGGTATGAAGAGATATTTAGTCTAAAGATTATCTGCTATATTCACTTTAATTATTAGATTTCCAAACCTTCAAAAAGATTTGTATCAGTTATTACTTTTCTTGGCTACTGATCTTTTACTCTGTCCATTGGTTTCCAACGCTTTTTATCTTTATCGGTGTCATACAGAATTTACGTTTGAGGGAACGGAAGATATCTTAAATTGAGAAAACAGTATATCTTTGTCGAACGCGTTAATTGAACATTTTTCTTATTATCTTGAAAAATGAATTAGTTCCATAACACCTATAAACCTATTTTTCGTTTTATTTCATATATTTCGTTCTACATATTGATTTTTTCTTGATGGTCTATTATTTCAATTTCTTCCTCCACCAGTTTAGTGTTATGCCCACTGGATTTAAAGACTATTTAATATCTATTCATTGTATATGTGTTTTCTAAATTATGGTTACTTCTTATTCATATTGTTGATTTTTTGTTTTGCCTTATTGAGAAATTAATATTGCCAAAATACAAGTATTTTTATTATAAATTTTACTCACCCAAACAAGCGGTTTTTTGTGGCGTACTTTTGAATCCCCAATTATAACTGGTCATTGCCTGAATCGCAAACATCCCTGGGATCATCGTGAAATTGTTGGGGTAGTGTCCGGCTTCCAACAGTAAAATTTTCCATCTGGAAATCTCTGAAAGTCTGCTTGCAATAACTGAACCAGTTGATCCAGCTCCGATGATGATGAAATCAAACGTCCCAAAGTCTAAAATATAAATTTGTTTTGTATTATACATATATATTTTGTATTAATCAGGCGAGCGAAAGGTGCAACAGTCAGAAAAGGTTTTTTACCGAAGAGGGCCGATGGGACAACGAGCCAGACGAAGACAGAGACTTGGGTATCAAGACAACTTAGAAGACGATTTAAAATCTATTGGAGTTAGGACATGGAAAAAAGTTGCCAGAGACAGGGATGAATGGAGGATTGTTCTGAAAAAGGCTTTGGCTTATTACGAGCTGTCATGCCACTGATGATGATGAATAATTAATAATGTTGTAAGTAGCCCGATGTTATGTTTTGAAAGTGGGAGGATAATCAGATTGCTTCAACTAATATAAGAAATATATGAATTTTGAATGAGAATTATAATCATTTTACATAAATCGGTATTAGAATTGAAAAAACCAGAAAAATAACAGCCTTCGCAATGTAGTGTTACTGCAGGATATCAATGCAAATGTTTTCTAAATAAGTTGTTAAGAACAAAAAATGTACAGTGAAATATAGACGAATAGCATATTTTTATCATATAATAAGAAAGTTTTTCTTCATTCCTCAGGTTTTAATGCAAGATAAAGTAAAACGGCGCATTTCATGGTTGAACAATATAGGAACAATTGATATAAAATAATTAAAAATTAGAAATACATATTATTTATAATTATAATAAATATATTAAAGTACATTATAAAAAATTAACCATCTACTCGTATATCATAAAAACTATTGAGAATGCTGCTATCTGCCAGAAATAAATTTGTTTTATTCTTTCTTTGTCTTTAAAAGTTTGTTATTCATTCTTATCAGGCAGTGACAGATTGAAGACAATATCTCAAAGTATATTCGACTAGTAAAAACTTGGATGAATTCAACCACAGCAAGAGCCAGTATGCCGAATGAACTTACTGACATCTTTCAAATAATCAAAACGCTAAACCAATAATATGGGCTGACCCGACACTGTTCCACCTGGCTCCTGAGTATGTCATAAAACAACAATGCAAAAAAAACCAATCTCCTACCAAATATCGCGTCGTATGCCGATGAAGTTATCATCATGTCTCACAGAACAGAGCAAAAATAAATATCTACCAAATTGGGGAAAATGGATAGAGGGAAATGTTGAAGTAGTAAAATTCTTCAAATATTTAAGGTTCATACTAAATAAAGAAGGAATAGAAGAAAGAGAAACTAAATGAAACATAATCAACGGCAACAAAGCCTGTTTCTCACTGACAATATACTCCAGTCGTATAATACGAAAATGCCACTAAACCTCTAAAAATCATACGAACAAGCTGAATTTTGCCGAGAATATTAATTTTGGGACCCCAAAAAAGATGCAAGAAAGTTTACCACTTTTACCCCTGGGCTTCCCCCTAAAACCCCACTCATAGGTTGGTAAAAACGCAAAAAAATCGATTTACAAAGAATCTGTACACCGTAGAAAAAAATGTTTCGCATAAAAAATGTAGCTGAGATAATTTTAAACAAAAATGTTAATAAGCATTTTTTGTGTAGAATGAACCGTTCTCTTAGAAACAACGTTTGAAGCGACCATCGATTTTGCATGCCAGTTAGGCGCGCGAAATCAATGTTCAATAAAATTTGTATCAGCTCGACGGTAAAAATTAGATATCTTTTGATTCAACTGACCTATCGACAAAAATCAGGAGGCGTTTTAAAGATAAAAAGTGCAGCTTTCGTATAGAGTTTTTGTATTTTGTCGCAAATAAACTCAAATTTTATACAGGTGTTAAATCAATAAACGTGGCGCGATTTTTGCCATTTTTTATGATTCTCGCGAGAACAATACAATTTATCCCTTTCATTGACTGGTCACTATGAAGTTTCGATTACCAGGGCCTAACCTTTGAAACCTATAGCAGGAAATTTTAGTTTTGAGTTATGGCAACAAATGTGAAGCATTTGAAATATGCTTATAAACGCTGGTTTTAAACTTTCACACAACAAACGATCTAAAACCTTTAAAACTTTTTTTTCAATTACACTAGTACCTTTTTCAAAAGAACAAAGCTTCTGCAATAAACTATACCCAAAACAGTCTTCTTAAATGCATTTCCCGTGACGTGTGATCGCTTGTAATGTAAAACATTAAATTCTGCGTTTTTTATTGATATTTGAAATGCCTCATATTTGATACCACAACTCAAAATTGAAATTTCATGTCATAGGTGTTAAGGATTGATCTCTAAAAATGGAAATTTTACTACAACTGGCAATGAAAGTGATCAATTTTATTGATCTCACGAGAATCGTAAAAAATGGCAAAAATCGCGCCACCTTAATTTATTTAACATCTTTATAAAACCTGAGTTTATTCTCGGCAAAATACAAAAATGCATACGAAATCTGCACTCTGCACTGAAAACTGCATAGAATTCATAATATAATCAATCATTCCACAATTCAAACCAAAACAATTAAGATTGATTTTCTTTTTCCTTTAGAATAGGTCAGTCCCTGTTGTGTAAATAGAGCAGGTATTGCGATGCTGAAATAGACCATTTATTGTAGCATATATTATGATAACTCTAATATTAATAATTAGAAAAGAGTAACTGACATAATGAAGCCAAAGTATTACTAAAAGGTAGATAATTTGCATATCTGTTCGTAAGGAAAGCTCTGCTTAATAAAGAAATTAAATTTTTTCTTCCTAATACCAAATTATATTTAAATGCTTTTCGTTCAGCATTATATTTTGGCAACTCATTACTCAGCATTCTCGAGCCGGATCTGTCTTCAATTTCCCTTTATATCCAATTTAATCCCTCCTGTTAAAATTATATTATTCCCACATGCACCAAGATAAACGTACGTATGTTTTGATTGAAAATGATTGATTATAGGGAATTAATTTGACTAATTCTCAATCTAGAGGTAGGTCTGGATAAACAACTCGATTAATATTGAAAGAGAAAATAATAGATTGTTGTTCGACAACAAATTCGAATTAGAAATGGATTTTACAAAGCTCAATTAAGTCCTATTTCAATTTGTACGATAAGCCCTGAGGTCTAACAAGGTCGTATGAAGGATTAGGTCGGTAAACTGTTTTGATTTTTAATACTTAGTATAGGGTTTCTGGTGATCATTAGAAGTCCATATTATACACGGGAAAAGACAACAAAACAATTATTGGTCGTAAACAAGTAAGGAATTAGTAATCAAAATAAGGCGCAGATATTGGGTATACTCTCAACGGCTGTTATTTGGAAATATGCCTAAATATGTAAATATGTCTTTTCTTTCGGCAGCGATCCACGAATCACCTGGTTTTTTTCTGGATATTCATTTTTAATCGCATCATTTTTCTTTCACAATAGTTTTGTTATCCAACATTATCATTTTATTTTTAGTAGTAAACTCCAACTTCAAATAAACTTGCTAGATGTTTTGTTTTTGTTCTGTTAACTCTCTTCATTCAGATGATCGTCACTTTTTTTCCGCCGTATTTTTTATGAAAAAACTTGATTTACACATATATCGGGAAGAGATGTTAGACAGGGAGATACTATATCTCTACAACTTTTTACCCTCACAAGATGTTTGTTCAAGATTTTAAATTAAGAATAATGCGAAATCAGGATCGTTGGCCGCTATTTCAGCAATATAATATTTGAGAACCATTTAGTACCTCAAACAAAAGACATCTCTAGGAGAATCTGCATGAATTGGTCAGTAGTAGGAAGCTCAGCGGGGTTTGAATCCTACCAATAATGCTATATGTAATGACACAATATTTACACAATACTTAATTGCTTTATCAGCGTTCGGTTAAAACAGGGATCGAGAGGACTATAGCTACATTAGGTAATCGGTAAAATTTCCCAAATAAAATGGCAATGGATAGGATACATAGCGCGGTAGGAACATGAAAGACAGACGAGAGATATTGTTCATTAGAGACAACGAAACCAAAAATGTAGTAGAGGAAGGCCACAGAAATAGCGGCTAGATGACATCAAAGCAAGACTGGATAGACATTAGTAGAAAACCAGCAGACAAGAAAATAATGGAAGTGAAAAATTGAACGCTTAAGGATAGGCCTACATCCATGAATGGATGAATACAGTCTGATAATTGAAGAACAAAAAGAAACATTAAATAATAATATATGTAGATGAGTCATAATAATAAAATCAACGAGATTTTACTATTGAAGGTCCTTGCTTTTAGATAGTAGCCCTTGTATTTTATTCTTTAGACTTTCGTTTTTTATTTTATCACTCTGATTTTTTTTGCTTTATTGGTGATTTGCTCTAACTATACCTATTCAGTTATTTGTTCTACAGTGATTTTGAGCTCTTTTTCAAAATTACAGAACACACAAACATAGAAAACAAGTAACTACATATACAATATAAATTAAATATACGAACTAAAGAAATTTTGCAAAATTCATTCTAAATAAATAATGATATGACAGCCAACAAAATATAACAGCAGAATGGGACATTTTTCGCACTTTTTTCGAAATAAACTGTTTGGTAGTCGTGTTCGCTCGCATTCGAAAAAAATCATCTTCGCCTTCGCCCCTCCTGTAAATAGCTTCTTGTCGGGATCATCTACGGCTTCGGCAATTTATCAATTTTGTGACGAGGTGATCTGATCTCTTATATCGACAGGAAGAGGGATAATGTAGGATCGAAAAACGTGTGCCTGGAATGGATGAAGTTCTTTGTTGAATATCAGAAGATCGCGAAAGAAATTTATGAAAAAGTACCAATAAGTCGTGTTATAAGATTTCCATTAAAATTTTCTT
Source organism: Diabrotica undecimpunctata (assembly GCF_040954645.1). Taxonomy (NCBI): domain Eukaryota; kingdom Metazoa; phylum Arthropoda; class Insecta; order Coleoptera; family Chrysomelidae; genus Diabrotica; species Diabrotica undecimpunctata. Next base: position 88,096,102 of record NC_092805.1, on the reverse strand, counting down.
TAAGATTTCGAGAGCCAACATTTTGTCAACATTTTTAAGTGGGCACATCTGCTGATGTGAAAAAGTGAGATTGGGTGTCAACAGAACACTTAATTGAAGGCATAGCTAACATAAAAGCTGGGATTTTTATTTTTAAAATGAAAACCTGTTATTTATGGGTTTTTAATTAGCGTAAAAATCTTTTAGTTTTCCGATATATTATTAGTTCTATAGTCCAGTCGTCAGAGAGTTGACCCCTAAAAATCATACGAACAAGCTGATTTTTGCAGAGAATATTAATTCTGAGACTCCAAAAAAGATGCAAAAAAGTTTACCACTTTTACTCCCAGGGGGGGAAACGCAAAAAATCGATTTACCAAGAATCTGTACACCGTGGAGGAAACTTTTTTAAATAAAAAATGTAGCTGAGATAATTTTCAAAAAAAATGTTTATAAGCATTTTTTGTGTAGCATGAACCGTTCTCTTAAAAACAAGGCTTGAAGCGACCGTCGATTTTCCATATCAGTTACGTGCTCGAAATCAATGTTCAATACAATTTGTATCAGCGGGACGATAAAAATTCGATATCTTTTGATCTAAATGTCCTATCGGCAAAAATCAAGATGCGTTTTAAAGGCAAAGAGTGCAGCTTTCGCAAGCAGTTTTTGTATTTTGCCGAGAATAAACTCAGTTTTTATAAAGGTGCTAAATAATTAAAGTGGCGCGATGTTTGCCATTTTTTACGATTCTCGTGACATCAATAAAATTGATCACTTTCATTGACCAGTTATAGTAAAATTTCCATTTCTAGAGATCAATCCTTAAAAACTATGACACGAAATTTCAATTTTGAGTTGTGGCAACAAATATGAGGCATTTGAAATATGAATAAAAAACGCAGAATTTAATTTTTTACATTACAAACGATCACACGTCACGGGAAATGCATTTAAGAAGACTGTTTTGGGTATAGTATATTGCAGAAATTTTGTTCTTTTTAAAAACGTACTAGTGTAATTGAAAAAAAAGTTTTAAATGTTTTAGATCGTTTGTTTTATGACAGTTTAAATCCAGCGTTTTTAAGCATATTTCAAATGCCTCACATTTTTTGCCAAAACTTAAAACTAAAATTTTATGCTATAGGTTTCAAAGGTTAGGCTCTAGTAATCGAAACTTCATAGTGGCCAGTCAATGAAAGGGATAGATTGTATTGATCTCGTGAGAATAATAAAAAATCGTAAAAATCGCGCCACGTTTATTTATTTAACACCTGTATAAAATCTGAGTTTATTTGCGGCAAAATACAAAAACTGTATACGAAAGCTGAACTATTTCCCTTTAAAACGCATCTTGATTTTTGTCAATAGGTTATTTGAATCAAAAGATATCGAATTTTTACCGTCGAGCTGATACAAATTTTATTAAACATTGATTTTGCGCGCGTAACTAACATGCAAAATCGACGGTCGCTTCAAGCGTTGTTTCTAAGAGAACGTTTGATTCTACACAAAAAAATGCTTATTAACATTTTTCTTTAAACTTATCTCAGCTATATTTTTTATTTGAAATATTTTTTTGTGCGGTGTACAGATTCTTGGTAAATTGATTTTTTGCGTTTTTACCCCCCTACGGGGGGGTTTTAGGGGAAAGCCCGGGGGTAAAAGTGGTAAACTTTTTGCATCTTTTTTGGGGTCCCAAAATTGACATTCTTAGTAAAATTCAGCTTGTTCGTATAATTTTTAGAGTTTCAGTGTCATTTTCGTCTCTGACGACTGGAGTATATTAGTGTACTCCTTTTGGTTCTTGTTTTTTGTTTGTTTTTTTCCTGGACATGATCTCATCGTCAAATCATCTGTGATTTGCAATGGTATCAAATGGAATCCCTATTATATGAAAGATAGTTTATATCTTTTTATGGTTAATTAAGAAATGGGTATACGTTTTAAAGCAGGCCTAATAATACCTACACATTTTTATGGTTTACTAAAACTGCTGTCATGTCCTCAATTTTTGTCATAGTTGAAATCCGTTCAAAAGGTCGTGTCAGAATGCATTATCCAAAATTATTACATAACAACCGACATGTCTGGCTAGAAATCTAGTCCAGCTAATAAATACATTTTTCTTATTAAGATATAGTTTTTTTCTCCTCTCGAAGCCGTCGGTTCTACGCCGGTCGTATATACTTCAGTCATTTGGCTTATTGTACATGTTCCATTAACTATACCGTTATGATCTTATATAATCATATATATTATTTAACTCTACAAGAGCTATAATTGCACAAGTCTCGCAGCTCCCTTGGGTACTGCTTAGACAAAACTTTTGTGTCATTCATCTAATGGATCTGATGGTGTTACATCTCGGGATTGGGAACTTAGGGAGCATAGTAGTCGCAGCAAAAATCTTACCATAAGATGAACCAGTTATGGTGCGAATGTCTGGTGATTTGCATAGTGAGCACGGTGTAGGTTTTGTATGTGTGTATGTTTATTTATATTTAAGTTGACATAAATAATCTTTTTTTGTAACTGTTTTAACATTTATTTTTTTAAATATCAATTACTCTTTGGATTTAAGCCGGAAAACTGTAAAATACAAATATTTCTGGAAACGGTTTAAAACACTGCAACGAGTTTCTTGAGAAAAATAAACTGACATAACTTTGGCGGACGGAGCGGACAAATAAAATATTTATTTAAAACAAAGTCCAAAAATTTGAAAAGGAAGTAAAAGTGAATAGAGTAGATTCCTTCACAGATTGAAATAATAGTGATAAGCATTACCAGAGTAGGTGATTGTAGACGATGTCTGAGATCTGATAGCTTTGAGACTTATTTTTAAATGACGTATATTTTTATGTTTTAAAACATATTTTTTGTGTTCTTGTAGGTTTTTTTAGTAGATACACGCCATTTACAAGCCCCTAAATATTCTAATTTTGATCCAAATGTTCACGATAGAACATTTGCTTTTCTTAATACTGCTTTTAGTAGTTTGCAATTTACTAGCTTATCATTGCTGATTTTCTCCTATTAACCAATGGACAGCCGAAGTGTGACCTCACGGCGGCCATATTGTTATTATTACTTTCCAAAGAAAAGTTGAAATGCCCAATCTCAAGACTTTTTAATTTCTATAAAGTTAACATTTTGCTTCATCTGCTGCTTTTTTTTAAGCATAGTGTTTTTTACGATAATACCATCATAATTCAGTGTTTTATTTCTATGAAATATAGTTAAAAAGTTTAAATAAAAGAAACTCTAACCTTACTTTATTAATACATGCTTTTTATTGCTATTTTTATAAAACAACATACTTTATTATTTACAAAACATTGTAAAATTGTTGTAGTAACTATTAGAATACTTAGATATTGCAAAAATCGGAAAGATTCTGTAAAAAAAAATGAAGAAATAACGAAAAATACAAATTATCCACACTCAACAAGGCTTGTTTGGGAAGTTAAACTGACAGATGTCAATAAAATCTACGTCATCACTCCGGCAGTCCATAGTTCACTAACAAACATCATGTGGAGACGAAAGAAATGTTAAACTAAAGAAGTATAGGAGATGGAAGAATTAATATTTTATAGGACAGAAAGTTTTAATCTCCTTTATTAAAAATATAATGTAATAGATAATTTTTGTAGTAAAATAGCTTTACACATCACCCCTTACAATATTTTAGATTACTTTGGTGCCTTTAGTACCAAGTACTAAAGGCACCAAAGTGCTTTAGTACCAAAGGATAGTTAACACGAATCGCAATAATGTAGCAAATCTGATTAAAAATAATTTACATTCTGAAACATTAAATGAGGATTTCCTGAGAGAAAAGCAGCTTATTGTCAGAGAGATATTTTAGGGCTAGCGGTTTCTGTTAACGACAAAAGGTTAAATGAAATATATATGAACACAACCAGAATAAAACACTTATCCAAACCCCTTTAATTTTATCCTACGTTTCTCTACAACAAGGATCTTTTTTAGCTGTTAGAGATGTGCGACAACGTGATTTTTAAATCGCGTTTATATTTCTTCCTATGATTTTTAATGGTGCTTTTAAAATGTATTTATGAATATCTTATTTAGTGGAGAATTGGTTCACTATTAAATTATGTAGGAACAATAAATCCCTTTTTATATTTCCAAAGACGAGAAACCATACATCAACAATGTCATCGTCAGTGTCTCATCGTCAACCAGCCGTCACTGCTACAAAAACTATTGCCTGGAGCCTGGTGACATTTTAAGCACTTCTATTCACTTTTTTCCCATAATAAACCTTAGAATAGTATAAAACTATCCTATTTAATACAAGAGATTCGAATATGAATTTGGACCGGTTTGTTGACTATATAGTTAAAACATATGATTGTCTTAATTTTGGAGGTGATTAAACTAAATGCTCCCTGTTACACAGGTTGACATCAAAAAATATTCGATACGAAATCTTAAATAAAGAGATCCACTTATTTTATGTAACATGTATTACAATTAAAATGAGTAAACATCTAATTTTAGATACCAGTAATAAAGGTTTCGCATTTATGCAATAAAAGTCATATGTTCTAAAAATGTTGATAACATTAAAGCCTATTTGGAGCAGAGATATAATCAGCGACCGGTTTCGCCTTTCTGCTCGTTTCCTTTATATTTTTATTTGTAGAGGCAGATGTTACTGATTTCTGAGTTCTCATCTGGGCTATCTCTTTTGTCTCCAAAAGAGAGTCCATTCTGTTGCCACAAGTTGGTACCGTGCCACGGCTATGGTAACCCAGAGTTCGCTAGTTCCATCAGCCGTCTCTTAGGCAACACTTTTCTCTCGTGCCATCTATCCTATGGTCACGATTGCGTTATACCTCGGGATTGGGGCGGCTCAGTAGTCGCAGAAAAAATGTCACCGTGTAAAATACGTTTGATTTGACGTTTAGATTTCTACCTCTTAAAAGGCCACAAGAAAATAACTTAAAAAAATGTGTATTTTGTGTTATTTACACCATTATTACACTACAAATTATTTACACCTCTCCTATTATGCTATGCTCAAAAACGTTCCAATTAATTATCGGGAAAGGCCATGTCGGGGATAATAACTTCCCCATCCAGTCTGTCCTGCTTGGGGTCCTACTCAGTATAGAGTAGAGAGGAATACTTGTGACATCTGTGAAAATGGTATCTGGAAAATGAGATACACCTATGAAATATATAACAAATGCAAACGTATTCCAAATAGAAAAGATGTGACAGATTTCACAAAAAGTGAAAGAAGATTGGTGGAACATTTAGCATGACCACAAAAATGTCAACAACAGAACAACCTTCTCCGACGGATACTTATGTTAAAAAATGGATGAAGTCAAGGTAGGAAAAGATTTAGGGATGGAAGGATGTTAGGGATTAGTGCGACAAACTGGAAACGGTTGGGTATGGATAGAACTCAATGGTGAAGTCTCTAATTCACCATTTTAATAATCAATTTTATAAGAGGTCGAAAGCTTGTTCTAAAAACTATTTTCAGACTTTTTTACTTTTATTAATTTATGCAACACACATCGCAACGTATAACATTATATAACATAATTGTTTTCTTTCGAATTATGCACAATTCTGCTCTGTGATTTCCTGCTATCAATATAAAAATCACGTGAAGGTCGGAAAATATCTCTCATCTCTATCCACTGTCGACAGCATTCACTAGAACGTGATAAATTTCAATTGCGGATTATGTTTGTCTGCTTCGGCGTTCACCGCGCCAAGTGCCCTAACAGGAACGACGCCCTGCAACAGCAAAACCAAAAAGGTTATTGCGGTTTCAGAAACGCAGTTCAATGGTTACGTCGATTAATGCACTTTACCGGAATCTCTTGCTAATGACTGAACCCGTAAAAGTTTCTCTTTCTGGATTTAAAATTCATTTCCTTGCATTCAGTTTCATAGTTACTCAAATCTGTTCGAAGTATTGTTATCAGTTTGTTTTATGACACTCCTGTTAAAATGATTTTTTGAGAATACTTAAAAAGATGTTTTTAGTCTTTTTAACATTTGTGCTAAAGATGATCTATTGTTTGTAATCAGCAGAACGAGACAATATAAAAAATTAAAACAATAAACGCCAGCATATTGAGAATTATGATATTTATTTTATATATATATATATATATATATATATATATATATATATATATATATATATATATATATATATATATATATATATATATATATATATGAATGATAAACTTGAAATTTCCCCGAGAGCTATATGCACTTTCTGTGGTTTTCCGGGTTTGCCTCCGCATTGAATAATTTTGGTTTTGAGAAAAATCATTGTTTAACATTTTGTTCGGCAAGGTCGCACTGCCATCGTGAAGTTAGGTAGTAGCGCTTTTTGCTGGTGCTTGAAGTAAATGCTTTACTTTTGGCAAGTGCGATCTTGCCGAAACCTCGTCAAAACAATGATTTTTTTAAAACTAAAATTATTCAACGCGAAATAAACCAGAAACTCAGGATTGCACACTCAAAAGAGTATACCCTGGCCAACAGTACAATACGTCAAACATTCCGTGTATGAATCGGTACCATTAGGATCTTATAACGATATTTCTGCATAACTCCTGCTTCATCAGAGATCCAGGAAAAATACATTTGGTGACGATGAACGAAACACGATTTTTTGAGTAGCTCAAAAGCATAGAAACAGATTTTGTTAAATCGTGTTTCGTTTATCGTCACGAAAATAGGTGGCACCTCTTGTAACTACCACGAGTTGTGGAGCAGAGACATTCGCCGACCGTCTGTGTATGGATTTGTATCTTTCCCGGATCTCTAATGAATCAGGGGTTATGCAGAAATAACGTTATAAGATCCTAACTGGTTCATCTTATGGTAAGATTTTTGTTGCGACTACTATGCTCCCCAAGTTCCCAATCCCGAGATGTAACACCATCAGATCCATTAGATGAATGACACGGGGGAAAAGTGTGTCTAAGCAGTGCCCAAGGGAGCTGCGAGACTTGGGCAATTATAGCTCTTGTAGAGTTAAATAATATATATGATTATATAAGATCATAACGGTATAGTTAATGGAACATGTACAATAAGCCAAATGACTGAAGTATATACGACCGGCGTAGAACCGACGGCTTCGAGAGGAGAAAAAAACTATATCTTAATAAGAAAAATGTATTTATTAGCTTGACTAGATTTCTAGCCAGACATGTCGTTTGTTATGTAATAATTTTAGATAATGCATTCTGACACGACCCTTTAAACGGATTTCAACTATGACTGACAGAAAAGCCGTTGTGCATAGTTGACTATGAAAAAAATGTATACCGAGGATATGGTCAAAACGGAATTGAGGACAATAGTCAAAGAATATCGTGGTAAATCTCGCCAATATACTGTTGATGCAATGACGAGATGGTACCAGTGTACTATTCCAAACTTTATAGAGATGAAACACTAAAAAACTGGAACAAGAAATGTGGACAGTTGGGAGTAAGAATTGAGGACAACTACATCCATAGCCTTTTGTTTGCCGATGATCTAATAATTTTAGCAGAAGACGAAAGACGACATCGTCTACATGATAAAAAAGTTGAAAGATCGGGTTAGGAAATTAATTATGTTAAAATGCAATAAATGGTCATTGGAAATACTGCACAGGACCTGAAGGTGAAGAACAAATCAATAAAACAAACAAATGAATATAAATACTTGAGTGTTACTCAACAAATAACAACACTATAACAAATAAAGGAACAGACAAAACGGATATAATAAGTAAAATGGAGAAAGGAAAGACAACAACAAAACGCCAAATCTTAAAAAAAAGGCTCAGACATTTGGGTGACAAATAAATGAATGCAATGGAAATGATGAAAAAAGCGATCTCACTGAAGAAGATATATTATAGGAAGAATTGGTGGTTGGAATGTGGTAAACGGCAAATATAACTTGCTATGTAAAGCCACGGATAAATAAGTAAGTAAAATATTTTATTAGGTAATAAATAAGAAGTAGCTAAAAATAAAAGTAAGTAATGTAATCAAAAAAAATTGAGGACATGACAGCAGTTTAAGTAAACCATAAAAAGATATAAACTATCTTTCGTATAATAGGGATTCCATTTGATACCATTGCAAATCACATATGATTTGACGATGAGATCATGTCCAGGAAAAAAGCAAACAAAAAACAAGAACCAAAAGGAGTACACCAATATATTCCAGTCGTCAGAGACCAAAAAAACACTGAATCTCTAAGAATTATACGAACAAGCTGAATTTTACTTTGGGACCCCAAAAAAGATACAAAAAAGTTTACCACGTTTACCCCCGGGCTGTACCCTAATCCTAATGATACCGATTCATACACGGAATGTTTATGCGCTGTTGCGCCATATGTATGGTCTTTCAATTCATGTTTATAGAAATATTTACTAGTATTATTAGATGTTGCTCTTGAAATATGTAAATGCCAGATATATATCATCCGTTGAAACTTTTTTCTCGACTACGAGACAAACTATACTGTTTTAGAAATCGTTCCCATCTGGACTGCAACGCAGGCTGGTAGGTCCATAGATGTTTACGAAATACAGAGGGGATGGAAATTTGAAATTAGAATTTCGCCCAAATTATCTCGAAAACGTAATCCACCTTGATTAATCCTCTGAATAAAGGGTATATATTTCAAGGATTATTTCAAATAATAATTAATAGTTTCAAATAATAAATAAGAGCCAGAGAATACCAACTTATGATATCTCATGATAACACGATACCTGGATCAGGTTAGCGAATAAGAAGAGACTTAATTTGCAGGATTAAAATACCAATAACGCTCTTATTTCAGCTTGATTGAATTCCAGACTTGTCCGATTATTTCAGTTTATACTGAATCGTTAGGCTCATTTTGCATTTAATCAAACACGGTAAAATGTGCTGCTAAGCTTTCAGACTTGCCTAATTAATAACATTATAAATTCCGAATCGTTTCAGGGACTATAAAATGCTTTTAAATTTTATTTCACTTAATGCTTAATGTGTTTAAATTTCTTAAAGGGGACTGACTGAGTCGTTTAAATGGTGTAAAAACTGAATAAAACGGTTTATTTGAATAAAAAAGAAATGACAAAAGACGGAAAAAAAGTCGATCGATATCAGATAATATTTTGAGGGGGCGTTGTTTCTTATCGATTGTGCAATAGAATTTGATTTTATGAAAGCTTTAATTAAAAAAAATAGAAATTTTATCATAAACAAATGGATTTGTACCCAGAAGAATATTATGAGACAAGACTCAAAAAACTGTATGCAATAAAGACTCGTTTTAATTATTGTTTATAAGTTTAGATTTTGTTCTAACAATCATTACCACAATATGTTTAGATGTTCTTGGCTCCTTTTAGGACTAAAATCCATAAATATAGTGACTTATGTGGTCGAAAGAATAAAATGACGATGGAGTACAAATTGAAAAAAGGGACATTCCCCAGCGAATGCTAGGAGTTAAAGTATTATTGAAGTTAATATCAATGAATCAGATTTTTTCTCAGCGCACAAGCAGTTAAGAAATAAATAAAACTCATCTTTCCTAGAGGGTTAAAGTCTACATTTATTCTGTCGTAATTAGAGTAGATATGGTTTAAACATCTGCAATTACAAGTCCTTATATTAAAAGATGTAAAGAGATGAGAGAGGAAATGGATACCTGGAAGAGACAATCAAAATGGTTGACATATCTATAGAATTACTGTCTATATATTTATCGTGCCTTATTGTACCCATATTGCTTTCTATCCAGTGCCGCTCTAGCATATACTTCAGATCATCAGTCCATCTCATCAGAGGTCTTCTTATCCCGTTTTTTCTCGTGTACGATCTCAACAATTAAATTAAATAATTATAATTGCTCTATATATTTAATTTAAAAGTACTTTCGAAAAGAAATGTTTTGTTAATACACTTGATAACCGAGTTCACATCGATACTCCAAACCGAGCGGACGTTAAATGGTTCTCCGTTATCAACATGCGACCGGTTTTATCGAATTGAACAGATAAGTAAATGTTAAGTGATTAAAAATCAATCAATTAGTAATAGACTTAAAAACAATAAACTCATCAAATTAAATTTAAAAACAATTCAGTAATTTATTTATAATGTTTCCAACGGGGAATGGACCAGGATTCGACAACTACATAGTTAGCCAACAAATGCAAAATGTAAACAGCCAGCCATTACCAATCCAGTATCCATCAAACCAAATGAATTGTTATCCACAAATGCAGATTCCAAACAACACACAGGGTCAATCACAAATCAACAATATACAAGGTTATCCACAAATCTCATCACAAACACCAGGTATGTACAATATACAAATAAATCAACCAACCACCAATTCTTCGACGAATATGATATTTCCGCCCAATCAAGAACAATATATAAATCAACAAAACGCGCCACACAACAGCAATATAAATAACAGAAATAGCCAGCAATACTACAAAATGTCATCAACAAGCGATGACGAACCAGAAAGTGCAAATGTGTCAACAAAAAACTCATGGCAAGTAGTTAAAACTACAAAACGCAGAAAAATTAGATCAAATGTAGAAACAGATAAAGAAGATGATACCATTACACTATCGAACAAATATAATACACTAACGGACACCCAAGAAAATGAAACCAATCAAAATGAAACAGTGCCAAAAAAACCTAAACCACCACCAATATTTGTTTACGGTGTAAGCGACTTCCCAGAAATGAGGAAAAAATTTACAGAAATAGCTGAAGCTGAACAATACGAAACCAGGACTATGGCAAATAATACAGTCAAAATAATTTGTAGCGATCCAGAAATATACAGAAAATTATCAAGATATATGAGAGAGAACAACATTATTCATCACACATATCAACCAAAGGAAGAAAGGGCCTATAGAGTCGTAATTAAATACCTTCACTATTCACATGCAACAGAAGATATCAAAGAAGAACTGACAAAACTGGGTCACAAGGTAAGAAACATCATTAATGCTAAACATAGGATTACAAAAGAGCCGGTAAATATGTTCTTTGTTGACCTTGAACCAACAGACAATAACCAAGATATTTATAAAATTCAGAAATTACAACACTGCAATATACAAATTGAACCACCCATAAAAAACAAAAATATCATCCAATGTATGAGATGTCAATTATATGGCCATTCAAAAACATATTGCAATATACCATATGTCTGTGTGAAATGTGGAGGGCAGCACAGCACAAACAGCTGTAAAAAGAACAAGAACCGACCAGCTACAAGTGCTTTATGTGGAGGAGATCACTCAGCTAACTATAAAGGATGCGAATATTATCGTAATTTAAATAGAAATAAAAATATAGCATAAACTACATATAATCATCACCAAAATATGTCGCAAGCACGTAACAGAAACTTTATACCCAATACAGTAAGACCAAATGTAAGCTATGCTAATGCAGTGAGTAATAGACAACCTCCTGCTGCTCCTTCAGATAACCAAGATTCAAACACTATTCTTATGAAGTTTTTAGAAGAATTCAAAGCCATGTTTAATCAAATCTTGCAACAAAACAGCATGGTAATAAACATGCTAAGTAAACTCGTATGCAAATAAAATTCTTTCTACGAATAGCTGAATGGAACGCCAATGGCCTGCTGAATCATAAGGACGAAGTTAATATTTCTACAAGAAAATTTTATAGATATATTATTAATAAGTGAGACACATTTTACAGACAAATCGTATTTTAAAATACCTCATTATCTAACGTACCATACTAACCACCCAGACAAGACAGCCCATGGAGGTACAGCAATCTTGATTAAACATTTCATGATGGGAAGTTATATAACAGACTGTATCCAAGCTACAGTAATTAAAGTGTGCTCATTACCTTACGAAATAACAATATCAGCAGTATATTGCCCTCCAAAGCCCAATATTAAAAAAACCGATTTCGGATCCTTCTTCAATACTCTAGGTCCAAAGTTTATCGCAGCTGGTGACTTTAATAGTAAACACACTTACTGGGGATAAAGATTAATAACAACAAAGGGGAGAGAGCTCTATAGCTTAATTCAAGAAAATAAATACTCATATTTATCAACAGGAACACCAACGTACTGGCCAACGGACCCCAAAAAAAGACCAGACCTCTTAGATTTTTGCATCATAAAAGGAATATCTAACACCTTTATGGACATAGTTCCAAATTATGATCTATCTTCATATCATTCACCAATTATTGCAACAATTAGCACATGCGTTATTAACAAACAACCTACTCCAAAACTGCATGGACCTAGAACAGATTAGAACCTTTACCGAAAAATACTGGATGAAAACATTAAACTAAATGTAAGACTAAGAAGCCCTTCAGAAATAGAAGCAGCTACAAACAACCTTATAACTTTATTGCAAAACGCTGCAAAAGAAACGACACCGAACGATGCAGATAAAAATAAAATCGAGAATAGAATAAATATTCCACTAGAAATTAAAAAGCTCATTGCTGAAAAAAGAAGAGCAAGAGCCAAATGGCAACAAAGTCGGAACCCAGCGGATAAAACGTTTTGCAATCGCTTAACCAATAAATTAAAAACACAACTAAAAATTGCAAGAGAAGAGTCAGTCAAAAAATATGTAACACAACTTAATAGATACGACCATTCAATATGGAAACCAATCAAATCATCCTTAGAACCTCAAGCAATATCCCCACCAGTAAGAAAAACCACAGACACACAGAACCAATGGGCAAGAAGCGATAAAGAAAAATGAGAATTATTTGCTGAACATTTAGCAACAGTATTCCAACCACACAACAATGAAGAAGATCAAGAAATTATTAATCATTTAAACTCAGAACAACTATCAGTAAATCCAATAAAATTAACAACACCCAAAGAACTTAAAGAAGAAATCTTAAGACTAAATATCAAAAAGTCACCAGGAATTGACCTAATAACACAAAAAATGTTAAAAGAATTACCAAAAAAGGGTATAGTAATCCTTACATATATATTTAACGCAATATTAAGATGTAATTATTGGCCTAACAATCTAAAAATTGCAGAAATACTTTTATTTCCAAAACCAGGAAAGGATCCAAGTGAAGTCTCATCCTATCGACCTATCAGTCTGTTATCAACAATCTCCAAATTACTAGAAAAACTTTTAATAAAAAGAATAGATCCAGACTTTACAGGCGCAGATTGGATACCAAATTATCAGTTTGGATTTCGACGAGAACACTCAACTATCCAGCAATGCCACCGAATAACCCATAAAATCAATTTAGCATTAGAAGAAAAGGAATATTGCCCAATGGTATCACTAGATGTACGTCAAGCTTTTGATAAGGGTTGGCATAAAGGACTTCTTTATAAAATTAAACAAATATTACCACCATTCTTTAGAATACTTACATCATACTTGGAAAACCGACAGTTTAGAACACAAGTAAATGGAGAAATATCCAAAACGCATCCCATTAAGGCGGGAATTCCACAGGGCAGCGTCCTGGGACCTTTATTATATATATTATATACGTCTGATCTACCAACATCACATAACGTAACAATTGGCACATTTGCAGATAACACAGTAGCACTTACAAGTCACAAACACATTAACATAGCTACACAATAACTCCAAGACTATTTGTATGAGCTTGAAAACTGGCTAAAACAATGGAAAATAAAAATAAATGAAAACAAGTCAACCCACGTAACTTTTACTTTACGACGAGAAACACCACCACCAATATATATCAACAATGAAGAAATACCCAGAACTAAAACAACCAAATACCTAGGGCTACACCTGTACCAAACCCTGTGTTGGAAAGAACACATCACCAAAAAAAAAACAAATACAACTAAGACAAAAAGAAATCAATCGGTTAATTGGAAAAAACTCCAAGCTGTCAATAAATAATAAAATTCTAATTTATAAAACAGTTATCAAATCAATATGGACATATGGCATAGAGCTATGGGGCTGTAGTAGTAAATCTAATATTGCTATTATGGAAAGATGCCAATCAAAAATCTTAAGAGTAATTGTTGATGCACCCTGGTACGTAATCAACCAAAGAATCTATGAGGATCTCAATATTTCAACAGTGAAAGAAGTATACCAGCAAAAGAAATTACAATACATTCAAAAAGTGAACACACACTCCAATCCATTAATTTCCGCAATACCTCAACATCGAGTTATCAGAAGACTAAAGCGACGTTGGCCAACAGACCAGTAACGTGGACCCGTGATTCTCTCACTGGAGGGGACCACATCACGCCAGAACCAAGGGACAGGACCTAAACGCATCACATTAACTTATACAATACATTGTTTTATTCTTATTGTTAATTTATTAGTTATAATATAATAAAAAAAACTTGATAACCAATACCCTTGTTAGTTAGGTATACTTTTCGCAAAATTTCTAAAATAATGTTTTTTGAAAACGATTTCCAGAGTGGAAATCAAAACGTCAAACAATAGTTAAAAATGTAATTTTCATTACAATCAATTATTGTTGCTTAATAATAAGCGTAAGATTGAACTTTTTCAAACAATATTGACAAATTACAAAAAACACATAACACTTTTTAATTAAATTATTAGAGATTGAATTGAATTGAAGTTTGGATATAAATAACCTATTTAAAAAATGTGCTATTAGATAAGATTAAAAAAATAATCATAGAACATTTGAGAATGATGATACATTGACAACTAGAGGAAAACTAAATGTATCAGCTATAATGAACCTAATATTTATTTTCAGTTAAATTATGATTTCTTTCCAAAACCCTTTTTGGTTTAGAAATGGGCTCTGCTTTATCTCCATTATTGACAAATATATTATTAGAAGATTTTAAAACAAATATTGTTTCTAAATATTGTCTAATGAGTTTAAAGATACATTTTAATCGGAGTTTTTATGCCGTGTCCTAAAATTATTTATTTCTTCAGTTCATCTTCGCTCTTAAAGTTATTAGAAGTAAACGTTACCTCGTATCGTTCCTCCTCACAACTGATGTGTATCCACGAAAACGATACGATGTCATTCTCCCAAAACTCTCTGTCAATCCAGTCGTCCTAGGGAGCGTTGATATATATATATATATATATATATATATATATATATATATATATATATATATATATATATATATATATATGTATATATATATTTAGTTCAATAGCTGACAGGGAACGTCCCATGGACAAATAGGCACACCAAAAGCAGGTCCCTACGGAGGCCCCTACTGGACCTCGTTCCTTTGCACATTCTTATAAGGGTGAGACGATAATTAGATATTTATAGCCATATGTTACCTAGGTACATGCCCAAAGCACCTTTCCTAGTAGACCCTAGTAGGCAGAGGAAACACAAACCAGACTTCAGGGTTATACCTGGTACACAGACGGGTCTAAAACGTTAGAAGAGTTAAATGAAGGAATATTCAACAGTGTAATAAGGCCGAAGTACTGTAAAAACCTGCAGAAATCAACTCAGATCATAGCAGGCTTCCTTACCGGAGATGCACCAGTTAAGGGACACCTACATACAAATTGGGTGTTTCATGGAGACTTAAGTTGCAGACTATGTAGCAGAGGACCGGAAACAGTCAACCAATCTTGCATGACTGCGAGGCATTATGTAGATTGCACACCGTAAACAATGTTCTGATCAGCTATCAAGTTACTCCAAAAACTTATGGTACCCATCCTCTATACCTGTACGAACGGGTACAGGTTGCCAGAATTCTGAAATGGGTATCAAGAATGAATAAAAGGTGTTAAATAAATAACCTAACTGGCTGCAGTACTACCGGTTTATAAGAGATGGTTTAAACACATTATTTTACTTGGAAATGGAAAGTGCTAGACCATTTCAGATAAAGGATTTTTCATATCTACCTAAACGAGAAGAAAACAAGCCTTCTCATCCAAATATCATCTCTATTTGTCACATTATCACATAATACGTACCGTTTAAGTCAAGAACAGTTTACTGATACCACTACCTGATTATAAACATTAGGTAAAATGATTGTTATTGAAATTTTATGTTACAGATAATTTTATAATTTTTATGATACTAATGTTTACTTTTTATATTTCCAGGTAAGAATGAACTACGTCTGGACCAACTCAAGATAGGTAACCTTTTTTACATTTACTCCAAAATAAGGGCAAAACTACAGTAGATATCAACTGAAACTTAATCTAAACGCCCACAAGGGTTTATCCTACATATTTAACCTTTAAGACTAGAAAATAGATTCTTCAACCAAGAATTCTGCCTTCGGCCAACAGATCTTCCTAGTATTTCCCTGTATTATGAGTCTCAAAATTTCATATTTTGGTCCCCTCATCACGTGGTCTAGGTATTCCAGTTTTCTGGTTTGTATAGTGGTGATCAGTCCATGATATTTTTAATATTCTGCGTTATAACCATAGTTCGAAAGCCTTGATTAATTTTAAATTGTAATTTTTAAATGTCCAAGTCAATATAAACATGTACAGAAGCTGTATTTATTACGCGTATATATTAAATTTCATGAGAGCTGGGATCCAACCGTACAAATTAAAAGCCGAATAGAACGAGCCCAGGCTGCATTTGTAAAAATGAGGAACGTACTTTGCAACCACGATCTTAGTATTGACCTTCGCGTTCGAATGACATATTACTATATCTTTTCAGTGCTACTGTATGGAGTGGAAGTGTGGACTCGTAAGTGAGGCTATGTTTAAATGCTTGTAAGCCTTTGAGATATGGATAACGACGACTACTAAGAATAAGCTAGGTCAACAGTTAGAAATGAGGAGGTACTTAGACGGCTAAAAATATAATCTCTCTCTTGTCGTTTCCCGATTACTGAGGATCGTGATTCCTTACAATATTTCTAACAATTTTTCTCCATTGGTCTCTATCTTCAGCTGCTCTGAGAGCTTCGCAGAATGAGTTTCCAGCTGAATTCTTAATTTGGTCGGACCATCTAATTGGTGATCGTCCTCTTGATCTTTTCCCCCCGAAACGTTTCCAGAAACAATTAATCTCTTCAAACTATCGTCGCCTCTGCGAACCACGTGACCGAAAAATTGCAGAATAAGTTGCAGACATATTGTGGACAGCCTTTTTTTAATCTCGAGTTGGTTTAGAATGGAAACGTTTGCCCTATGAGCTGTCCAAGGTATGCGCAGCATTCTTCTCCAGCACCACACCTCAAAGGCATCAATTTTTTGGCGCTCGCGTCCGCGAAGACTCCAAGTCTCTGCCCCGTATAGAAATATTGAGAAAACAAGGGCATTCACCAGTCTTATCTTGATATTTTGAGAGATAGATCTGTCTTTCCAAACTTTAGTTAGACGACTCATCGCATTTTTTGCCATACCAATACGTCTCCGAACTTCTGCTTCACAGTTACCATCTTTAGTTATACTAGACCCGAGATAGACAAAACTGTCCACTATCTGGTATTCCTGTAACGTGTTAGTTAGTTGAATAGTTTGGAATCTGTCGACCACCATTATATTTGTCTTAGCTGTATTGATTTTCAGACCAACTTTATTGCTTTCGTACTCAACTCTTCGCAGGAGATTAAACATTTCTTGCTCATTTGCTGCTATAAGTGTAGTGTCATCAGCATATCTTAAATTTTCCTACCAGCCACTGTTACTCCACCGGCCCATCCATCTAAAGCCATCCTCATGACATGTTCACCATAAATATTGAATAAGTCAGGTGAAAACACGCATCCTTGTCTAACACCTCTCTCGGTCTTCCATTGGTTTGAGAACTTCTGAGATCTAGTCATACTGTTGCTATATTGGACTGGTACAGATTTTTAATAAGTGTCATCAGGTGCATTGGTGTGCCCATTTCTATTAAAATGGACCACAGATTTATCCAGCTTACACAATTAAATGCCTTTTGGTATTCAACGAAGCATATAATCGTAAGTACTTGAAATTCTCTAGACTTTTGAATGAGTTGTCTCCGGTTCAGGATTTTTTCCCGTTTACAAAAATATAATAAGTGAAACAAAAACCAAGTACATTACAGTCAATAGGAGACCTGGCAATGAAAATAATATCGCATTAGACAACTATACTATCGAACGTGTGGATGTCTTTACATATTTGGGTACAGAAATAAATCAAAAGAATTCTCTAAGTAGCGAAATGAATGCACGTATTGGCAGTGGGAAACTATTAGACAAACGAACCGAAATGACAATTTACAGAACATTAATTAGAACAGTAGTAACCTATGGATGTGAGACCTGGCTAATAACAAAAAAAGTTAAATAACAACAAGACATGCAAGAGAAGGATGATGAGAAAAGTATATGGCCCGATGCAAGGGGAGGACGGGACTTGAGAATCAGAAGAAACTACGAGATTAATGAATTGAACGAAGAGCACGATATTGTACGACTTGTAAAAAGTCAGAGGCTGTCATCATGGCTGGAACATGTCCAGAGACAAGAACGTATAAAAGAAACTGTTAAAAAGTTATAAAAGAAAGAAAATGTTAAAGAAAGAAACGAAGATCCAGAACGAGATGGATGGATGACGTTGAAGATGACCTGAAAACTATGAAAGTAAGATAGTGGTGTAGAAGGGCACAAGAGAGATCTAAATGGAACGAAACGACATAGAAAGACAGGCATTACCCATCCAGGGTTGCGATGCCAAAAGAAGAAAAAGTACAAACAAGTACGATTTTTTTTTTCGTTGCCAAAAGGCATCCTCCGGGTAATATAAAGTCTGCAAATGAGTCGATCTCTATCGTTTTCCTGCACTTATAAATAGCTTAGTTATAAACAGGGGTAGGCTATTTGTCACGGTGATTCAAATACTCAACGTCTCCAGAAGAAAACTGGATTCAAGCACAATAAATTAAATACTCAACGTATCCAGGTATGAAACGTGACTCCCAGCTTGTAGTCAAACGTGAATTTTGTTGGATATTGGTTTATCATTTCCTAATAAAATACTTCGCTATTTAATTCTGCTTAGCCCAATACTAAATAAATAAATTACGGCGATAGATAACGATTTGAGAATGGGGTTGCTATATACTGAACCGTTCGTTAAATGCCAGCGGTAATCCGTTAGTCCTGACCAGTAAATATTAATTATATCGTGATTTTCGACACAAGTAACGCCATTGTAAATCTGGTCGATTATAAATACCAGATGGTCATAATTTTCCGTTAATGTCGTTTTGTTTCCGAGCCAGAAAGTTCGTGGTTTGAACAAAAGTACCCGCATTAGCGACGACGCTTTATAACTGAAACCGCTGAAACTAATCTGAGTTAAACATTTCCATTAATTGTTAAGCTTAAAGGTGATTTTACGTACAATAGAGGAGAACAATAGTGCAATATTGAGAAATGAATAAATACTTATATTTATGATGGCCAAAACAATGAACAGTTTCGTTTGAAGACTAAAATGTAGCACAACTATAACAGAGGATAAACAACACTAATAAACACAGTAGATGAGGGATCGACAAAATATAATAGAGCGACGTTAAGATGAGATTGTATAACCGTAGCCGATGTTCTTGTATTTATTACAGTATACTCCCTTTATAACGAACACGGTTATTACGAGGTTTCGCTTATAACGAGGTACATTAGATGTCCCGTGAAATTTCTATTGAACTATAACCCTTTATAGCGAGGTAAATTTGCTTATAACGAGAAAAAATAAGATTGAAAAACATGTTTTTTACGTTTTGGCCCGGTCGTAGCTATAAATAAATACTTTAACTGCGGGCCGCCCGCAATAAACTTCTTACAATTTATGATTCTTAGTCGGAAATGTAAAATTTATGATTCAAGTGTCATTGTATTGGGTTGACCATTCACACGTGTTTTAAAGGTTGTCAGAAACTTTATCTAAGGACAAAACGCAAATGAAGAAGCATAAAACTGTTTCACATCTTTAGAAAATATGATAGATAGAATACTGGACAATTTAAAGCAGTCAAAAATGACAAAATAACTTTATACGCTTTATACATATTTACAGAATACAGATTTTTTGTTTTAACGTATATCATTGACAGTAAAAGTAAACAACTCTTTTTTGTTTTAATGCATTTCATTGGCAATAAAAGTAAACAACTTTGTTTTAAAAACGCTATTCAAACAATATTTATTAGCATCTTATATTGCTCCGAATGGCTTCACTATAGAAAGTTAATGTTTTAGAAAACTACATATTCATATGCATGCACAGTATTATTGTTGTTGGATATAACGAGATCCGCTTATAACGAGGTAATTAGTCTGTCATTTCAGTTCTCGTTATAGAGGGAGTCTACTGTATTTATTAATTGTAAAATAATTTTAGATTTTTGGACCCCTCTGAATTAGTTTCGGTGTAGTGAATCGCTAATGAATTTTTTTTATTAACCGCATCAACCACTGAGAGTTATTAGCGGGAGAACAAAATACAATAATTTCAATATAAAATTACAAAGTAAATTACAATTTAAGTTAATTATAAAAATTAAAGTTATATAAACAAAAATGTTAATTAGCACTTTGTGTGTAGTATGAACCGTTCTCTCAGAAGCAACGCTTGAAGCGACCGGCGATTTTGACTGTCAGTTACGCGCGCGAAATCAATTTTAAATCAAATTTGTATCAACTCGACGGCAAAAATTCGATATCTTTTGATCAGAGTGTCCTATCCACAAAAGTCAAAATGTGTTTTAAAGGGAAAGGGTGCAGCTTTCGTATGTAATTTTTGTATTATGCCGAAAATTAAGTCAGTTCTGTTCAAACATTAATTTTAGTGTTTGTTATTTACAGTTTTTGCTGGTTGTAATAATTTTTCTACTTCATTACTGGTTTTTGGTCTCTTTGTTCCGGCCTCTTCCTTCTTGGGCGTGACAAATGGTTGATCCAATACTTCCTCAGCGGGGAGTGTAACTCTATCTGAAAGATTCCGTTATAGTATCAGTTTCTAGTAATGCTTGGGGTGTTTTCTTTTTTATTTGTTGTTTTTTTGGCTCCTGTCATTTCAGGAGATGTTGAAATGTGAATGTATAGCTGTCTGTACTGTTGTGTTGGTACTATTACATAGTATGTCATTCTAATAAGCTTTGTGATTTGAAGGAGATATTTGATAATGAAACTAGTTGAAAAAGAAGAAGTACTGAATTGATTAGCAGTTAACTGTTGTAAAGAATTTTTGAGTTGTTTATTATTTTCTTTTTCATATATATTAACGTTCGTAGATTGAGATAGTTGGTTAAAGTTATTTATATTGGTTGATTCGGTAGTACAATTTTCATCTTTATGTCTTTATGTGGTATTACATTTAGAACACTTTAGACCATGTAAGGAGAGTTATATTATGTAAGGGGTTGATTATTTAACTTATTTTAAACCAGAGGATTTGCATTATTTGCATGTTAGAAAATTATAATTGTAACCTTATTTTTTGCACCATCAACTGAATGGTTGAATGACTGAATCCTGCAGACAGTCTGGTGTTAGGACTGTAACCCTATAGTAACCGTTAGTCTTACTCCCTCATATGTTTTTGACCGATTAATATAATACATACGGACACCTCATGTGATTTGAGTGATTTCGCTCAAATCACAAATCAATCGAATTATGTCGAGTTAAATATTATATATGTATTCAAAGCTTTTAATGTTTAGTGATTTTATAAAGAAACTAGGTACGATTAAATATTTTTTTACTTTGATGGATTATTGAAATTTTTACGGCGTTTTTATATCTTCCCAATTAACGTAAAAACTCCTAATTACACATCTAAATTTTATCTTTTACAGCGTTAACATAATTTATATCTACATTGTGTAACGTCGCCATTAAACCAGTGAGAATATTATTTAAATTTGTACGAGTTAAAAAGGCAAACTGCTGCTTGAACCTAAATTTTAATTTTACTCTTGAGTAAAGTAACGACCCAGTATGGATCTGGATGCTCAGGATCCCAGACGTTAGAAGAACTACCACGGGAATATAAATTAGTCATTAACGCCCTGAATTATAAAAGGATGCTTTTTTGTAGCGTCAACAAATCGATTTTTCGAAGGATGGGAATAATTAGGAAAAATTCGGTGAGAAATTAGGAATTTCTAAGACAAGGCTGGCTCGTAAAAAAATTAATAATCACGAGGTTCATGTTTCGTCGCGTCTGCTTTGTCTGCTATTATTGTATTAGATTAATCGATAAAGATATAAATATTAAGTAAAATAGTAAGAGAGAACCTTTAGTTGAGTGTAAAAATTAGAAGAAAGAAAATCGATGGTTGCTTAAGTGCTATATGACCCGGCAAAATAAAGCAAAAGACGGAAGACATTTGAGTTGTGAGATAGTACAAGATAGGTAAAGCTAGTTCTTATACGTCGCTAGTTGACTTCAGTCATAATTATATGTATGACGTCGAAAAATATTTTATTTTAATTTCCCATGTTAGAACAAATGATTGAATATGTTAAGACAGATGCTAGTAAAAAAACATTAATTAATAGCCATTTTAATTATAAATCGAACTAATAATAAAAATAACTTAAATATTTTACTAAACTAAAAGTTACGTTCTGGCCGAAAACAAATATTGTGTGTGGAGTTGGTAATATGGTTAGAGAGTTGGGTTATTGATCAGCAGATTAGGGTTCAATTCCCACCAGATTCCCCATTTTTTTTGACACAATTAAAAACTAATACAAATTATGATACATATTAGGTAACAAGTTTTCGAAAAACTCATTATTTGCAATGTATTTATCTTTTTTGCAATCAAAATTTAAAGTGTACGGATTTATTGTATTTCCAGTTGTACAGTATCAGTATTGAATGCAAAATAATTCGGTGAAGACTGTTCATGTGAAAACCATCACTAAATTATAAATCAGACTAATAATAAAAATAACTCAACAAAAATATATTTATTAAAAAAATCTCTTTATTTCACAAGGTATTAGTTTTCCATCTCTTGCGTTAATTTGCCGGGTTTTAATGCACTCATCAAGATATATGTGTCTTAAAACTGATATGGTAAGATGCTTAAATCTTACTTTCCGAACACGGAAAGTATTTTGGAGTAATCGATTAAGATAAATAACAGTAAGAGATAAGTAAATCCGTCTTACAGCTTCTGCGACAAGAGTATTAAATCTGACGTTTTTTACACGTATAGAATCATTTATTTAAAATATATCATTTATTTCTGATAATAATTAGTTTAGAATGATTCGAGATTTCTTTAACGCTATTCGTCTTTGTTAATCCATATTGGTCAATTCCTGGAGCTCTCACTAAATATGATTTCTGTCATGTGCTTTGTTTATCCATGGTTTTTCTGATGTAGAAACACATCTATTTTCAGATTGTTTTGCGTTATGTCCGATCCAACAAACATCCCAACCCCACCAAGAATAATCAACTAAAAGCAAGTCTATAGGCCTACAAGATCGATGCCAACTAAGTCAACTTTCGATCAATTTGAAAAACAATAACCGCCAAACAGGTTGGTTATAATAACAGCTTACTATTTTAACATAATCTTTTTTGAAGACGATTTCCGGAGCAGAAATCGAAACGAAAATCAATTGTGATTTAATTCTATATAAACATAATATTTAATTCATTATTATGTCGCATTATTATATATCATTTTTGAAAAGTGGCTAAAGCTTCTCTGCGTTATATGACAACCTACGTTGCTATTTAAAAAACACAACTTGAATGCAATCCAGAAAAAAATGGAGACCATAACTTCATTCAATCATTCATTTCGTATTACACAATTTCATAATTATAAATTTATTAATTTCAAAGAATACTTCAAAATCCAAGAGCACCTTATTGTCAGACTTTTTAGGAACCCTATATTATAAATTAAGTTAATATCGATAACATAACGATTCAGTGGCTATCTTGTATTACTAACCTAGTCCTAAATGATGTTTTCTATGCATATTCACCTCTTGAAGTTTCAGCACTGTAGAAATAAACTTTCAGTTTGAATGGAGTTTTTCGGTCACATAACACGTGTTTTATTTTATCAACAATATCAACCTATTTCTGAAAGAAATTACTGACAATAAACGAGCAGTACAAAACTATATAAATTTAGTATAATCTTTTCCTACACGTGCATAGAGCCGTGATTGTTTTCGAAAATGCTTATAAAAGCTTCAATTTTTTCTGTTTTACGCATATGTCTAGCTATGTTGAGTTTTTGTCGCTAGTGTATTATCATCCAAGCTTCAAAATTAATTACAGATGGAAATTTGTGGTGTTAATTATTCACGATATACTCTAATTAACGCTCTAAAATCCAAATGTTTAAACTGAAATAACTACAATGACTGCCAACGTGATATGCGATAATTTTAATTAATATGATTATTTCATTTCCGACCAAATCGAGCACTATACGCTCGGAACAACTAACGCTTATCCAATGGAAAGGAAAAATCCTTTGTTATGGTTTACTATTTTATTTTCGTCTTTAAACAGGATATAATTTCTATTTCATAAAATAAAATGGCTTGCTGAAATATTCCCGACTGTATTATTTAAAACATTTCCACAGGTCAGTCGAAACTGTCCTTTGTCTATGTACTGCTCGCCCTACAAGCTTCCCTCCTTCTCTTTCTCTGTATCTCTCTCTCTCTCTCTCTCTCTCTCTCTCTCTCTCTAATTTCTAACCTATGATATTAAATTTCTTCTAGGCCTTTCCTTGGTCGTCCCCTTTTGCTGTAGTCTCAGATTTATAATTCACCCACTGTACATTGCAATACCATTTTATTTTAATGTCGTTTCTTATTGTAGGTTTGACTTTCATGAATTCGCGTACACAACTATTTCTTACCCCTTTAACTTGAGATTATTGCAGATTTACTTCAAAAATACATTTTTATAGTTTAAACTTCCATCAGAAATTTATTCAATGGTTCTGATCCGTGATGTCAAATGGAGAACACATCATCTACATATCTCCACCTCCATGAATATATCTGCTAATAAAGGAGATACAGATGAGACCATGGCTAATCCAAAATTATGACAGAGTAAAGAAGCATCAATCAAATCCACCATTACAAAAATACCAAAAATTCACTTCCTTTTCTGGATGAGTTAATCACAAAAGAAGATACAGGATATGCAGCCAAAGTTTACAGAAAACCAACCCACACCAACAGATATTTAAATTACAATTCAACCCGCAACGTAATAATCAAAAAGAGAAAAATCAAATCATTTTATGAAAAAGCCCAAAATACCTGCACTAGAAGAGACTCAAAATTTACAACATACCATATTTTATGTAAATGGCCTATCAGAGAAATTAAAAAGGATAGGAAGTAAGTACAACATCACAACAACTTTTAAAACAACCAATACACTAAGATCTATCCTATGCAAATCCAAACCTAACAACACGCAAGAGAGATGAAAGAACTGCATCTATAAAACACCCTGTGGATGCAACAATTTCTATGGCAGAAACCGCAAGACCACTGACTATCGGGATAAACGATTATGAAACATACATCAAAAATAGAGACTTCGACAATGAGCACAGAGTACATTGGAAAAATGCATCACTAATCATAAAAGAAACAGGCCGAAAAAAATTAAAGAAGCAGCTGTCATCCTACTTTATGATGAAAAATGTATAGCAAAAGCATCAGCAAAATGCAGCAGGCTCTGGTTGCCAACACTAAAAAAAAGTTAGCAACAACATTATACCAACATTAGCAGAGTAATATAAAGTCGGAGACACATCATCTACTATTATACATAATACATATACAACACACAATACGTAAATATTTAATACATATACACGTAATACACAAACGATTAATACACAAGCAAATAATACAAAAATACACAAAATAATCATATTTTGATATTCTGAAGGCACAAACACCACCCTCAGATTTTTTAACTAAAAGCATGTCGACTGTCTACAAGATCGAGGCCAAGTAAGTCACTTGTCAGTTTCGAAAAACATAACCCGCTTATCAACTTTTGGTTATATATTTTTCGGTCATTTATTTATTATTTCTTTTGTTTGAAAACGATTTCCGGAGTGGAAATCGAAACGTCAAATAACAGTAAAAATGTAATTTTCATTATAATCAATTGTGGATTAATCCCATATAAATTTAATACTTAAATTAAAGAGGGGTACTAGAGATAAACTTGCGAGACAGAAAACCAAGTCAATGGATCCGACGACGAACAAAATAGAAGACAACGTGAGGACAGTTAGTATACTCAAAAATAATAAATGCAGCGCATCTGGCTAGGATGGAAGTCATAGATTAAAAAAACCTGGAACGTCATTTAATGTGCCAGTAGGTATAATGATATCGGAACAGTAGCAAGGAAAAACTGGATTGCAGAGCTCCAGAACAGAGGTAGGTGGAAAGAGCTGGATACATATGTCCACAGACATCGAGTTAGAGAAGGATAATTTCTAGTTATTTTAGTATATGTAATCAAACTTCATTAAAAAATATATGCACACATTTCAGTCTACTTCCAATAAGAAAAGTAAACGTATACCCGAGCGAGAATTGTACAAAGAGCAAAAGCATATCGAGGAATGCCAGAATTTCTAATTTTCACGTTGCTAGAAGCTTAGATCACCCTTTCAGAGACACGTAAAACGAATAGAAATAGTAAAACGGAACATTTAACGTGCAGGCAACGACGCTATTTCCTTGAAACTACCAACGGCAAAGCGCATAGAACGCCAAGTTGCATAGGACCCTAAAAGAGAATTAGCCGGAAGTTTCGCCACTTCTAAAGATTACTTTTGTATATGCGACGACTTCTTAGTTATTGCAAAGAGTTTATATTTCATTTATAACCACTGTTGTGTTGTTCTGAAACTATTCTATAAATATTGGATAAACACCGGTGTTACCGCATAAATTATGTTTTCCCTTTAAAGATCTTTTAAAATTAATAAAACCACACCTGTCCTTATTATTATTGTCGAGTTGTCTTCTCCGTGCTTCCAGTGTTCAAAGTGGTTTTTGAACAATAGTTTTTGAAGGATAGTTCTTTTTGCAACAAGTGCTGAGTAGTAAATGAAATTGTATAACGGGACTGTTAGGTGAGGCTAACAATTAACACTTTCTTCACGAGTTGCATACAATATATTTTCTACGTTCATGCAAAAACTAAAAATGTTTTAATTAGTCGGCACTAAGTGTATGACAATAAAAAGCGTTATTTAATAGCAAAATATTTAATATTTAAATAGGACACTACCGATTAGCATTGAAAAAGTTAAAAATAATATGTAAGGGAACGTTAACCTCAAACTTTAATAGGGTCTGACTCTAGTTACAGAATGTACTTCAAATATAGGGCTTTACATATTCCGCCATAATTCCCAAATAATGAAATTTACCAGAACGAGGAATTTAAAGTGATTTAAATTTAAAGCCTGAATGGTACACATCCAAATTTAGTCAGTGAAGTAAAGTATCTTGGGGTAATATTAAGACTCAAGGCTTACTTGGAATCAGCAGATATAGAGAATAACTAAGAGAGCTGTAACTATATCAATGCTAGCCAGACTCACTCATGGAAAAATGTGCGTTTAAGACCAGACGTGTTATATTGCATTTATAACATGGTGGTAAAACCAAAAATTACATATGCATCATTGGTATTTTGGCCAAAGGTTGCAAAAAAGTACCATCCTCCAATGAAGTAAGGTGAAAAAACTTCTTGTTTGGATCACAGGGGTTATGAGAGGCACACCAATGTCGCCTTAAGAGGCCGCACTCACATAGTTATAGGGGGATGGAGAAGGGGATATTATAGACTGGGGAAGGTGATATTATTATGTATAAAATGCGAAAGTGTGTTTATATAATTATTTCTAAGTAATAAGTATCTGTTTGCAAAGAGGGTCTGTCTTTTGATTACATCGCGACGTCTGGACATAACTGCCCACGTATATGCATTTTCGGCGAAACCTTTATTGTCATCGTTCATTGTTAAAAAAAAATCTGTTGTTCGATAGTGGACGGTAAACGTAATTTGACTAATTACGAGGGGAAACTAAATTAGCAATAAAATATGTTGATATTTCAACAACACCATTAATAGCTTTTTTTGTCTTCTACTTATCCTAGATATTATTTTATTATAAGCCACAATTCCCAATAAAATAGTATCTAATTTAACCTACCACAAGAAAATAGCTTCAGAACAATTCTACTTATTCTCTTTACTTAAAATATCAGTCACATTGTGAAACTCCCCTAACTCCCAGGTAATAACCGATGGGTCCCCCTCCGATAAAAAACCAGCCTGAGTTCCCGTTCATTCGAGGCAATTCTTGTCAACACCGCCGCGACCGGTCTTCCCCAATGTTCCCAATTTTCCTGCCAATTCATGTCAGCTTCTAGGGGATTCCGAAACTAACGGAGTTTTATATTTAAAGAGGAATTTTGTTGTAAACAAAACAGTTAGTTTTTGAAGATCGCGCCGCGTTTTAAAATGTTACGCACGTATTATAATAAATGTACACAAATTATATAATTATTGGTATAATATAAGTTAGATAGATTGTGCAAATAAAGACTTTAAATAAACTTTTAAGTGTTATAAGTGTAGAACCTTTATTAATAAATTGTACTTCACGATCATTAGCTAGACCCAAACTGTGTGTACCTATTATATTTTCACTTTTTCCACAACCTACTTTGGCATAACTATTTTTATTTCTGTTTACTTTTATAGGCTTTGGTCTTATATCTGTCTACAATATCTTAATATCATATTTCTAAACGTTACAGGTTGGAACGTAAACTTGAATAATATTTGGTGCGAACGGTTGAGCGTCCCATTGAATCATGACGCCACGGTCTGATATTTTACATAAGCTCTTCGTACAACTATGGATGTTTTGATTGACAACAAAAACAACCTCAACGATAACCACCAAGTGTCGTGATCGTCATTACCAGTGTAATTTGTCACATATAATGCCTCGTTTACATTCACGACTCAGTTTTTAAACATTGAAAAGAATGAATGGATTCCAACAATGTGAAATTCCTAACAACGTTGCTACATAAATCAGAAAAACACAATTGTATAGTTGTATAGTAAAACGTGGTCTTCATAAAAGCAAAATTCGGATTATGCGCTGGGATAATATATAGTTTAATATCTACAATGTATACAGAACATACTCCAAATTCTAACACCTAATTTTCAAAAGTGCTCCAAATAGTACACATCTCGTTTCATTTAACCCAGTTTTTATTTATTGCTGCCTGGTGGATGCCAAGTGTGGAACAACGAACCATTAAATAATAATGGGAATAACACTTCCTACAGTTAAATTTACGATCTGGGTTGAAAATAGTCCATTCAATAATTCATAATATAAATAGAAAACACACAACCTGACCGGGAATACAATATGTTTTCGTAAGTGTGAGAGGACTATACAAAAATCTTGATATAAAATTTGAAAAACTATCTGCATAGACTAATTAGTGGGATGTATGGTGTGCAATTAATTACGTGTACCGATACCTATATATTTTAATTTTTTTCCAGTCTGTTAAATTAAGCGTAAAACCATTAAAATTGTATTAAAACTTTATTCATTTCAAAGTATAGAAACAAATTATAAAGGCGGGTTGACACGATCCAAGAATGCTTGGATTCCAACTTGGACCAAGTAGACTTGTACAAGTGTACTTGTACCAAGTTGGTTGCCACGTTTAAATGACTTGGGTGTCAAATAACCATTGTAAAGATGGCGGAAGTGATTGTAGATGGTGTTGCTGATATGTTGATACATGAGCTTGAAATCCAGAAAAAATGCCGCACTTTTGGCATCTTTATTTTTATATTCCCTTATCCGTATATTCCATAATGCTTCTTCAGTTTCATATAACTCCATTAATCAAACACTTTCCCTTTCAGACCATCTTCTTTTTGTGTTTACTTCTCGTTTTCGATTTTTCGACTCCGACGCCACTGGTTTATTGTTTTTTGCTTACTAGATATCTTTTAGAGAAATTTGTTCCAATTCCCATTATAGCTTGGGTAGTCTTCTTTCCGGATTACATTGAACATGTTCATATTGTTCCACATTTGGGCGCCATACAGAAGAAATATTTTTGATTTTGAATTTGTAATGGTCTTAATCAATTACCCCGTATATTATTATTTATAATTGATATAATTTACTAACACACTTTGTTTTTTATTATGTAAAATAAGAATCATCCTGAAATACTTCCCACCCAAGAGAGCGGCGCCAACACAAACAAACATCAAAGTCGAAGGACTAAATACGGAATCCACGGAATACTTATACAGGAAAAGAATATCAGAGGAGATCGCTGGGAATGAAATATTAGAAAACGATAACATCGAGGAAAGCTGGGAAAAACTCAAAAACAACATAATTAACGCAGCAACAGAATCACTTGGAGAGAGGAAATTAACGAACACTAACATATCAAAAAAGAAAACACCATGGTTTAGAGAGGAAGTGAAGACAAAATGTGAAGAAAAGAAAAAAGCCTTTTTACAATACAGAACACAAAAAACACAACAGGCTTACATCCACTATAAACGAATCAGAAATGAAACGCATATTTTAGTTGGGCAAATAAAAAGGGAACACTGGCAGAGCTTCCCAAAACAGATGGAACACGTCTTCTACGGAGCACAAAAAGAAATATGGAGAATGATCAAAAGAAAAAGAACGAACTAATAAAAAACTAAACACATTCAGAAGGAAACATGGGTAGACTACTTTCGATCCCTATTAGCTAAAGGTGACAACTCAACCTGAGTCAACCTGATTATGGATTAAATAATAAAAAAAGGAAGAACTAAAAAAGGATACCAAATGGCAATACTACTCTCTCAAAGTGAAGATGATTTACAATGTATGCTGCACCAATTTAATATAACCGCCAGAAAATTAAACATGTTAAATAATAAACAATAAGTGATGGAGTTTAAATATCTAGGCATCACATTATCTATACTCCATTCGCTTAGCTCGGGCATATTTTGACAGATTTATTGTCGGAAACCTACAACCCAACAATTCCTACTTCTCAGTATTAATAGCTCAAGTATCCTACTATTACAGACTTCTTTCTTTACAAAAAGAAGAATTATTCTAAATAGTGGGTCAAATTTTGGGTAGTATATATTTTAGTTGTTATAATTTAACATAACTATTTATTATATGGTGCCGATCAATAAATATTGATTGTCGGTAATTCGCAAAGTTCTATTTTATTTACTATTTAGTTTGTTTACTATTAATATTGGCTATGAGTACGTGTGCTTGGTTGTATAATAATTTCGAGTCACTTCTAGTCTGTCAAAAATAACTAACTTCGCAAAAAAATAATTACTAAATGCACTAGACAGTTCGGACTGGGAATAGCGAACCGAGTATAGCTACGGAAAGCTCGAAACTTAAGTGGAAGATCAAATGAATAGAGCAAACAGAGCCGTAGGTTGCCTGAATGAAACAATATGAAGAAATAACAATATCGGGAAAGAAACGAAAGGCAGAATTTACAAAACAGTCATCTGACCAATAATACCATACGCGGCAGAAACAAGACCTGACACAGAGAGGACAAAAAGGATGTTAGAAACAGCAAAGATGAAAACACTTAGAAAAATTGATGGTAAGACACTATGTGTCAGAGCTAGAAGTACAGATATACGACGTAGATGCAAGATGGAGAACATCAAGAACTGGGTAAGAAATAGAAGAGTAGAATGGAACGATCATATAAGCCGAATGACAACAAATAGACTAGCAAAGACGGCAAGAGATGGTTCCCCAATAGGAAGACCGCGAAAACGATGGAACGACAACTTACGGAGGGACAGAACAGACAGAGTCATGTCTATATAAAAAGAAGAAGAAGAAGAAGACTTTTGTAGGCACATCCCTACTTGAGCCAACCTTGACTAGATATATAACAATATGAATCTACACATGTATTTTTGAGTCTTCGCCGTCTGTTCATTCATACTGTGTTCCAAAGTATCACCGTATTATATATATATTGTTATGCTATTTAAATTGTATTATATTGCTTACTTAGGAAAAATCCTGTCTATATTTATTAAATGAACTAATCTCCAATTAATCACAATAAATCAGCATTAATTAATTACAATCTCAGGCTATTTAAATTGTACGATTTACCTTTGATCGTGGATTCAAAATATTTTCCAATTGGCGTCCTAATCGGGATAGGTAATATGACCTGAATAAAATACATAGAATTTCAACTGAACTATATGTGAGATGTCCTTTATTTTAATGAAATTTTATACAACAATCAATCCTGTAATATTTGCAATATACTAACTTTAAATATATGAGAAGTTGTTTTCTATCATGGACCCAAATGTTATTTTACATTGATTTTTAATATGTGTTATAACTAAGCTCTTTTTATAATTCCTTTTTTTTTTTAGTGATCGCAAAATTAACTGTCTCTATTATTTATTCAATTTACTTAATTAATAAATGAAAATCACACTCCGGCTCTAATGAAATTTGACTGACCTTTCCTTCTCTGCCGTTGCAATTCTATGGCCACGCCACAACAAAAAAATCCTTTCTCTGCTTCTGCTCCTATTGTGGTCCAGATGACGTACACCGGCTTCGTCTGCTATTAATATTCTTAGGCCCTTTGGTTTTCTATCTCTCTGTACCCCGTTCCTCACACTGGTCAGCTTTTCCACCGCAAATAAACACACCCGGTAAATTACGTCTTCGGGACTTCAAACAAACACAAATCACAAAGCTCCTTCCTTCTTGGACGACGAAAACTGACTAACTAACCTTTTTTTCTCTCTCCTATCTCATAGCCAAAACCAAACCTCCTTGCATTCAAAATTTGACCAATAAAAATCATCCACCTCTTGTGAGTATATCGTTACCACCCAACTCTCTCTATAAAACGTCATTCGGGTAATTCCAGAAAACAAATCTCCTTTAATTATTCTAACTAAATCTATCTACTTTACAAATATTTCTTACTAATAGCTACAAACGATACCTGTTTCTCAATTCAATGTCTTTTGTTAATAAACTTTTACCGATATAATCTTTCGGGGAGAAAACCACCGCAAATCCCGGTCCATTGTTCAACACTTTCTATATACACTTTTATTCCGGGTAAAACCATTTCACAATAACCGACTTATTTAAATTTCTTATCGATAATATTTGAAAGTCTTGTCTCTGAGGCCTAATGAACAATTCTTCGAACAACTTAAAATACATATTTTGTCTTATACAGGATGTTTGAAAATTCATATGCCCGTGTCTTTATGAAATATCAATAATTTTAATTTTTATTTAAGTAATAAAATTTGTATATCGGTTTTTTATTGCTTATGGACATTCAAAAGTACAACAAATCCCCGCCTTTGTAATCGATAAAATTTATCAATTTATGCAACTAAATTTTCTCGAGGCAAAATAAACGCACTTCCTGTATGCTATCTGTACTTATGCTACGTATTATCCTATCCTACTATCTACTTTATACAAATTTAAATCTTCATTCGTGATATTTATATACATCATGGATATTATAAATACCTCTGATCTTTTCAGAATCCATATGTTTCAACTCATAGCTGTTTACTCCATCTTCGTTGTTTACTATGTATGGCCCTTCGAAAACAGGCATCAATTTTGCGCAAATACCGGTCTGAAGATTTGACACTCTTAATGCTCTTACCATTACTTTGTCACCCTTTTGGAAAGTTACTGGTCTTCGTTTCCTATTATGACCCTGTCTCTGGATGTATTTCTCATTGCTTCTTCTTAATCTCCTCTGAACGGTTTCTATAACCTGTCGATACTCTCTTTGTTCTGGATCTTCCCACGGTCTTATCGGCATGACGCCTTTCATGATGTATTCTGGTGTTTCTTTCGTTACTGTACTTGGCATGGAATTTAGGTACATCTCTATTTCTCCCAATTTTCTGTCCCATCGCCGATGTTGACCATCCGTTGCAATACGAAGAAATTTCGTTATCTCTTGTATAAATCGCTCAGAAGGATTACTTTGGGGATGCCTGATGCTTACAAAGTTCGTCTCGATTCCCCGTTCTCTAAGCTGTCCCTTGAAACGATCATTTCGGAAGTACGTTGCATTGTCTAGTAAAATTTTTCTTGGGGTTCCTACCGTAGCGATGAAATTGTCTATTTTTCTCAATATTTCTTCCCCTTTTGTGGTGCGGCAACTATATAATTTTACGTATTTTGAGAACACATCCACCATCACCAGAATATGCTTGTTCCTTTGCGTGGTCACAATTAGATCGCTTAACATGTCGATGGCTATAATGTCCAGGTTGTTCCGGGAAACAATGCTCTTTGCAATATTTTCGTTTTTAAAATTCCTGCTCTTGTATTTCTGGCATACTTCGCATTTCTGTGTGATCTCTTTTGCAATGCGGTAATCTTGTCGACTGATGTAGTTTTCCCTAAATACAAGCCATACCTTTCTACTGCCAATATGTCCATTTTCCTCGTGTAGTTTCTTGATGATTCTTTCTGCCAATGTCGGTGTCACTAAATATAATTCCTTTCCGTCTATTCTCTTAAAAAATATCTCGTTTTCTAGCTCTGCTCTTCTCTTTTCTCTTTCTTCTAGGCCTTCCTGGTCGGTCCTTATCTCATTTAACGAAAATATCCCTTCGTCTTGTGTCAGTATATTCAATCCCACATGTAATGTAATTGTCTCCTTTTTTCCTGTATCTTCGTCCCGTGTTAAAGCGTCAGCTATTATGTTGTCTTTCCCTTTGATGTATCGAAATTGGAAATCATACTCTTGTAAGAGCAGAATGCCTCTGTGTATTCTGTTATTTACCAATCGATTCTTCATGATGTGTATCAATGCTGCATGATCCGTTTCGATGGTGAATTTAGCTCCCAATAAGTAAAACCTTAATTTGTTTACGCAAAATAGTACACTGGCGAATTCCAACTCGGTGACACTGTATTTTCTCTCATGTGTTTTAGTCACTCGAGATATAAAACATATCGGAACCTCTTGGCCGTTTTGTATTTGCGACAACACTCCTGCAAATTTCTGTATCGACGCATCCGTACGGAGTATAAACGGCAAATTGTAAATAGGGTGATATATTTTTGTTCCTTTAGCAAATTCTTGTTTCAATATTTTGAAAGCTTCCTCCTGTTCTTCTTTCCAATTCCATTTTGTCCCTTTCTTTAACAATTTTATTAAAGGAATTTCTTTTTGGCTTAAATCGGGAATTAATTTCTTGAAATAATTTATCGTACCGAGAAACCCTCGCAATGTTTTTAGATTTGTTGGTCTTGGGTATTCGTCGATGAGCTTTACTCTGTCCTCGGCTAGACTTACAGTTTCGGTGTCAAGTTTGAAACCCAAATAAATCACTTCCTTTTGAAAAAATTGACATTTTTCAATGTTTAGTTTTAATCCCGCTGTGTCCAATTCTTTCAAAATTATTTTGATATGTTCCACATGACTCTGCATATCTTGTGAAAAAATTAATAAATCGTCGATGTAATGGACGATGAACTCTTCATGGTGATTCAAAATGGTATGCAAAGCTCGTACAAGTGCTGCACAGGCGCTTTGTAATCCAAACGGAACTACCTTAAATCGGTATACTATACCATCAATTGAAAAGGCAGTGTAGTTTCTACACTTTTCAGCCAAAGGTATTAACCAAAAACTATGCTTTAGATCAATTTTTGAGAAAATATGTGATCCCGTGATCCTTCCAAAAATGGCCTCGATATTTAACGGTGATTCATATTGTGATACTGTGTGTTGGTTGATATTTCGGGCATCTAAACAGAGTCTTAACTCTCCACTGCTCTTCTTCACTATCACAATTGGGTTAATATAGGGTGAGTCACATCTCTCAATGATTTGATCTTCCAACATTTTTTTGATTTCTTGCTTTACTTCTTGCCGATACTTATAAGGAATTGGATAAGTCTTCGATCGAAAATTTCTCAAGTTTTTCACCTCAAATGAGTGCTCGTATTTTGTGGCCACTCGGTTTTCCTCATTTATCAGCGTTTCATAGTCTCTTAAAATTATACGCAAATCATTTTCTTTGCCTTCTCCACATATCAATTTTTTTTCTCTCCCATCAAATTTTTTGCACATATTCACCGTGTACTCCGTGTCTTCTTCAAACACCACTGTCTCCATTGTGTCCTCTTCATTTTCCTTTGTGTTTTTTTTTGTTGGGCTCGTCTCTTCTTTTGAGGAATCCCAAGTTTTGCTTTTATTTCTTGTCAAAATTTTTCCATCTTCTTCTCCTGAGCTCGTCTCATCTTTTGAGGAATCCCAGGTTTTTTTTTCTTTGATCTTTTTCAGACCTTTTCCCCTCTTTCTTCCTTTTCCTTTCTTCGTCGCCAGGTTCATTTCCACCGTTTGTTCTTTCTCTGATTCGTCCGTAATTTGTTTCTCTTGTTCCTTATCCTGTTCTTCTTCTTTTTCCTTGGTTATTTTCATCGTATTGGTTTTGAAGTCGATCACTACATGTTTTTCCGTTAATTCGTCAACGCCTACAATCATGTCATGTGACATATTCGGCATTATTACACATTGAAGTGCATACATATTTTTTTTTAATCGTACCATTACTCGTATACCTTCATTTATTGTTGCCAATGTCCGTTTATTTGCGCCCACTAAATTCACCCTAGGTATTTTATAAATTAGACTTGTTAAATTTACTTCTTCGATTAATTTTCTGTTGACCAGTGTTATTTCAGAGCCTGTGTCTATCATAATTTTAATTGGTTTCTCATTTATAAATCCATCCACAAATTTTAAATTAACTCCATTTCTCTTTTCATTGTTTCCTGCCAGTTTAATAAATTCCTTGGGGTGACAAAAAATTCCTGTTTGTTTCTTCGTTTTTAGTGAGCGCCTTCTTGAAAACACGCCTGTTGTTCTTCTGTGTTTTCTCTCCCGTCATCTTCTCTCTCATATTCATTTTCTTCTCTTTGCATATTATTTATTTCTCTTCTGTTCTCTTTTGGTCTATCATTCCCGAATCGATTACCGCGAGATTCCTGTTCATTCCGTGGGTTATTGTATCTGTTTCCTTGGTATGGGCGGTTATTTCTACTCTGATTTTCCCGATCCCTGTTTTCATTCCATCTCTGGGTTCTGGGTTCATAATTCTCTCTTCCGTTCGGTCTATTTTCATATCCCCGTCTAGGTATGAATTCTCGTCTTGTATAATCTCTTCTAAAATTTTGACCTCTATCTCTATATTCTTGGTTTTCTCTTTGTCTATAATTTTCTTGCGGTCTTCTTTCTCTTCTTTCATGCCTATGTGATTCTCTCATTTGCAAAAATTGACATAAGCTGTCAATGTCCTTGTAATTTTGGAGATTTATGTGGTCTTCCAAGGTATCTTCAAAATGTCGCGATATCAACTCTACCAATTGTTCTGATGAATAATTATATTGCAAATGTTTTGCATTATTATAGAGTTGTAATGCGTACATCTTTTCTGATACGCCCATCCTCTCATGGTATTTTCCATTTTGTAACTCTTTATTTACTTGTAGTTGCTGGATTTTTCCCCAGAAATAATTTAAGAATCTTCTCTCAAAATCTTGCCAATTGTCCAATTCTTCTTCCTTGCTGACAAACCAAAGATTTGCCTCTTCTGTGAGATGGTTTCTGATGGTTTCCTTTGCTGTTGCAAACGGTCCTATGTATTTGACTTTTTCCTTTAGGTTATTTATAAAAGGCACTGGGTGTATTTTCCTTATATCCCCGCCAAATCGTACTTTTACGTCTTCTGTGCTATGTACGATGACTTCCTTTCTTTCTACTCCTCTTATCTTCATCTCTGCAATTTGTTTAAATCTCCTTTCCGTTTCTTTCCGGTCTTCTTGTAGCGCATTTTCAAATTTTATTTCTATCTGTTCTAATTCCCTTTTTTGCATACTCTGAATATCCTTCATTTTAGTTTCGATTTCTTCTCTCTGCAATTCTATTTTCCTCTCTGTTTCTTCCCTACTTCTTTCTAAACAGACTTTTATTTCGTTTTCATATTTGTCCATACGCGTTTCCATTTTTTGTTCCATTTTTCTTTGGTTTTCTTCCAAATTGTCCAATTTTTGTTCCGTTCTTTGTTGTGATTCATCCATTATGTGTTTTGTTTCCAGTTGATTTTTATCCATTTTTTGTGACGATTCTTGTATTTGTTGTGTCTGTATTTGCATCATAGCTAATAATTTTTCTAACATCCCTGTTTCTTTTCTTTCCTCCATTATTGTAGCATTTCCTTCATTATCCGATCCTTCATCAATAATTGTTTCCTCTTCTATCTTATCCTCTTTCCTTTCTTGCGTTTTGCTTTGACTCCTTGTGGCCGACATGTTCGTTAGATTATTTATCCCCGCCAAATATGAAACTTTGAAATTTGTGCAATAATTTCCCCGCCAAATATAAAATTCTACTGGTCTGTTGCAACAAACGGGACTTTTCCTGTTCAAATGTAATAACTCTTGAGTACGAGTATCAAATTTCAATATCCCACAAATAAATCAAATGGTAAAATATCAAATGTCAAAATCAATCAAATCATTCAAGTATGGTAAAATTATCAAATTTAAATATCACACAAATAAATCAATTATGGTAACCTATAAATTGTCAATATCACGAATAAATCAATTATGGTAAATTGTATCTTAAAAAAAATATATAATCTTTATGTCCTCAATTTTTACATAATATTTCACTTTATCCCCGGCATATAAACTTTCAAATATCTGCTCGTCTACTCCTATCCTTTCAAATTTGCCAACTAGAAATATTTTTCAAAGCTTTACACGTTGGGGGCCATTTTGTTATGCTATTTAAATTGTATTATATTGCTTACTTAGGAAAAATCCTGTCTATATTTATTAAATGAACTAATCTCCAATTAATCACAATAAATCAGCATTAATTAATTACAATCTCAGGCTATTTAAATTGTACGATTTACCTTTGATCGTGGATTCAAAATATTTTCCAATTGGCGTCCTAATCGGGATAGGTAATATGACCTGAATAAAATACATAGAATTTCAACTGAACTATATGTGAGATGTCCTTTATTTTAATGAAATTTTATACAACAATCAATCCTGTAATATTTGCAATATACTAACTTTAAATATATGAGAAGTTGTTTTCTATCATGGACCGGGTTATAACAATATACACCAATACACTTTTATTCCGGGTAAAACCATTTCACAATAACCGACTTATTTAAATTTCTTATCGATAATATTTGAAAGTCTTGTCTCTGAGGCCTAATGAACAATTCTTCGAACAACTTAAAATACATATTTTGTCTTATACAGGATGTTTGAAAATTCATATGCCCGTGTCTTTATGAAATATCAATAATTTTAATTTTTATTTAAGTAATAAAATTTGTATATCGGTTTTTTATTGCTTATGGACATTCAAAAGTACAACAATATATATATATATATATATATATATATATATATATATATATATATATATATATATATATATATAAGAAATACTGGATATTATTGACTGTCGATATAAACAAACAACACAGTTTATTAGGGCTGCAATCCGAAAGTTTGGCCGGGATGTTACAGAAACACTCTTTTGACTTTTGGTCTAGCTTTCGGAATTGTTTTTATTCCTTCTTCAAGACACTGTAATTAGAAGAATGTGCAAATATTTAGAATATATCACAAATTGTCAGTGCAACTTACTAGTCGTCGAGATTATTTATATAAAGCTATGATACTCAACATTAATAACACACATATAAAATATAACATATAAAATAATGAACAAAATACATTTTAAAATTTAGTTATTGATAGTAAAACTTCGTTTTGTGACATCTTTTAATGGTTTGTTTTAACTGATCCATAGAGAACAGAAAGAAAAAACAAAAATAGTATGATTAACATGTAATTAAGTGTTCCTCATGTTTTATTAATGGAAGTAGTATATTAAACCTGTCTCGATGGTATGCAACATGTTTTGCATGCAGGTGTATTATGGTGTGTATATGTAAAAGTAAATCTGTATTTTATTTTTGATGTTTTATCAGTAAATCACAATAAATGTTACTCAGTTTATCTATGTCAGACTTTTTATTTATACAAGACGTATTGGATTTTATGAAACACATTTCCAAGAAAACACGTTTTGAATGGATTTTTTCCTTTGCCAAAATACAGGAATCCTCGAAATTAAATTCATGTTTTAACTTTAATGCATGTTCTGTCAGCGCACATGCATTTATTTTTTTGATGATTCTCCGATATACACGTTTTTACAATTGGCACACTGTATAGAATAAACAACATTCGATGAATTGGTTTAGCAATGCATAGGTTTCGCAGTCAATATCCGAACCACATACACACTAGACTAGGCTACTCTGGATATTAATAGAATATGGGAATTAAAACATGGTCTAAAATAACTTGAATACGTGAATAAATATTCTGTCATTAAATTTGAAGTACCGTGATTTGTGTTTATATTTTATATGATTATTTTAACGTTTAAAATATGATTTGAATGTGTTGACTTACATCTTCTATTTTTTGTCTGTATTGCCTATTATTAAAAAAATAATAATGGTACAGTAAACAGTAAACGGTACAGTAAACTAGCACGAAGCTTCATACTGGCAACATAAGTATATTGTTTACTTCTGACAGACTTTTCAAATTCAGACGAAAAAATGATAATTAAATATAAATAAATATCATTTGATAGTAAATTTAATTATTATATAAATTATAAGATGTTTAAAAATAATAATAATTGTATTATTTATATGAAATTATTTTAAAACGAGAAGTTTCATAAACATTTAAACAGATGATTTAATATTATTATTAATTGGATGACATTTATTATTTTTAAATTTTGACAATCGTTACGAATCGAATCTTTTATTCACAGATATTCTTTTAATTTTTTACTTCTCATTTTATGTCTGTATTTTTTTAGTTATTTTGCATGCAGTTTTTAATTTAATCAGATTAGAATAAATATATGATGACTAGAAACGAATTAATTGAGAGTAGTGAGAGTGAATCGACGTGACAACATTTTATTATAGAGAAAAAAGTAATGCAACGCCAGTATAAAAGCTTTAATTCAAAAATTAATCGCTTTTATTAAAAATATTTTAAAAAGATACGTTCTTGAATATTTGCAAAGTATACTAAATTCCACCAAATAACCATCTACGTTTTGCGGACGATATCGTGCTTCTGTCAGATAATCTGGGAGAGATCAAAGACATGCTCCAAGAACTGAATGACATACTACAAGAAACTGGGCTGGAGATAAATTTCGAGAAAACTAACATGATGACCAATATGGTTCCCAGCGAAGAGATACAGATCAATAACAACAAGGTAGAATTAATCGATAAATACACATACTTGGGTCATGAAATTAGAATAACCAGAGACAACCAAACCTGCGAGCTAAATAGACGAATCACATTGGGATGGGCGGCATATGGAAGGATGAGAGACATTTTTAAAACAAATACCCCAATTCACCTGAAAAGGAAGGCATTTAACCAATGCATCTTACCAGTCTTGACCTACGGAGCAGAGACCCTAACTTTAACGAAAGCTACTGAGGGTAGAAAACTGAGAAAACTAAGGGTAACACAAAGGCGAATGGAGAGATCAATGCTGGGCCTGACCGTGAAAGATCGCGTGAGAAATGAGGAGATACGCCGACGCACTGGTGTAGACGATATTATACTGCGAATAAATAAACAAAAGTGGAGGTGGGCTGGACATGTTGCTAGAATGGAAGACGGAAGATGGACGAAGAGATTATTGGAGTGGAGACCAAGAGCCGACAAGCGAAGTCGAGACAGACCACCCACCCGATGGACCGACGACCTAAGGAGAATAGAAACAAACTGGATTGCAGCAGCTAGAGATAGAGAGAACTGGAGACGTTTGGCGGAGGCCTATATCCAACAATGGATGTGAAAATGGAGCCGGATGATGATGATGATCATCATCATATAACGGGGGTTCTACGGCGATTGCCGCTTCCCGCATTTCAGCCTCCATCTTTTCCTATCTCTCCAATCTCCCTCTTCTAAGCCTCTAGATTGCATTGTGTTTGTAATTTCTCTTCTCCAGGAATTTGGTGGTCTTCCCCTTTTCCTTCTTTCTGGCGGAACATACATTAAGGCTTTCTTTGGCCACCGCTCCTCCTCCATTCTCATCACGTGACCATACCATTGTAATTGCCTTCCTTGTATTCTATCTGAAAGAGTATCTCTAATTCCTGTACGGTTTCGTATTTCCTCATTCCTGATTCTTTCCATTCTCGATACTCGACATGACCTTCTAAGATAATCCATTTCCACAACGTCTACTTTATCTCGTTCATTCTTTGTCATCGTCCAACATTCGGCACCATATGTGGTAATTGGTTCTACAATTGCTCTGTATACGCGAAGTTTGGTATGCATCTT
The DNA here is from genome assembly GCF_040954645.1 of Diabrotica undecimpunctata. NCBI lineage: Eukaryota > Metazoa > Arthropoda > Insecta > Coleoptera > Chrysomelidae > Diabrotica > Diabrotica undecimpunctata. The sequence goes on along the minus strand of NC_092805.1, from coordinate 88,053,432 downwards.
TATTTTATTAGACCACAGTAATGAATTCAGTATTCGGATGCATTTTTTCCCTTGGGTTATTCGGTTTTGTACATCTATCTTAAGACAACTAAACTCAGTGTTGTGGGATAAGAACATTACGATAAAGACAAAAAAGAGAATATATAATACCCTGACAAGAAGTATCCTGACATATGGGTCCGAAAACTGGACAATAAACAAGAGAAATAGAGGTAGAATAAGAGCAGTAGAAATGGAGTTCCTGAGGAGAAGCTGTAGACTTACAAAAAGAGACAGAATTGAAAACGCAGAGATTAAGCGGAGAATGGGAGTGCAATCAGACATAATCGACTATATAGAGGAGAAGAGACTATCCTGGTACGGCCACGTCAGAAGAGCGGAAAGAGGACGCTGGATAAACAAAATCACAGAATGGAGCCCGATTGGAAGAAGAAAGAGAGGAAGACCCCGAAGGTCATTCAGAGATGAAATCGACGAGGCTACGGAGAAAAGAACCCTGCGAGATGGACAATGACAGGGAAAATTGGAGAAAACGGTTGAGTGAAGGAAAACAGTGAAAACTGTGGATATCCTTAGTAGTAGTAGTACATCTATCTTAATTCTGCCATCTGCTGATATGATGCTTCCTAGATATTTATACTGGTTGCAGCCTTTTATGACTGCGTTTTCAAGCCTCAGATCTGTGGTATTTCCTCCAATTTTTAAATATTCTGTTTTGCTTATGTTTACAGTAAGCCCCCGTTTGGCATATTCCTCAAATAATTTTCGATTCATATAATTTATATCTTACTCATCGGTTGCAACCACCACCCGATCATCTGCAAACAACAATGTATACAGAGTTTCTTGTCCCACTTCGATGCCCATAAATCTACATTTATTTCTCCAATTCCTCAACGCTTCTTGGACGTATATTTTAAAGAGTGTCGGTGACAAACAGTATCCTTGCTTTAGGCCTTTAGTGACTTTAAATTCATTTGAGGTTCTGTTTCCAATTTTTACACAACTAACTGCATTTTCGTACAATTTATATATCGCTCGGATATACGTCGAATCCAATCCGGACCTTTCGAGGACCTCAAACATTTTCTTTAACGGGACACTATCATATGCTTTCTCAAGGTCTATAAATACCAAATGGGTCTCTCTACTTCTTTCGACACGCTTTTCAATTATTTGTCGTAGGATAAACATATTATCAAGGCAGGATCTCCCGGTACGAAAGCCGCTTTGTTCTTTAATATCTTGTATCTGTCTTTCAACCATCTTCTTTAATATTCTGCCGTACAGCCGGCCCACAGAGCTCGTCACACTAATACCTCTATAATTGGAACAGTCTCTGTTATTCTCTCTCTTATATATGGAGCTTATATAAGATTTATTCCAATCTTTAGGAATTTCCTGGTCTCCACACATACATTTATTGAAAAGGTCTACTATTAATTCTAAAAGTTCAGTCGGTCCATATTTAACCAGCTCTATGGGAATGTCTCCAGGCCTTGCGGCTTTTCCGTTTTTAACCTCTTTTAAGGTTTCCGTCAATTCAGATAATGTTATTATAGGGATTTCCTGTGTTTCGTTTCTGTTGTCTATAAATTCCTTTATCTTTTCCCATCTGTACTCTACTCTGTCCTCTTTCAGCAGTTTCGTATAATATTCTTCCCATTCATTTAACTTTATGAGAGAAATGTTGTCTTCATTTTTCTCATTTTTCCTAAACTGCTTTAATGTTTTCCAAGCTTGTGCCACTTTTGTTCCACCCATAAATCTGTCCAGTTCATCACACTTAGCCTCCCATGATGATGATGATGATACTAAATTAGTCAACTTTTACTCTACTTTCCTCAAAAGTGATAATGACTTTTCTACTGTAGTAAGCTGTAATGTCTTGCGTTCGCCAATATAAAGGAATTGGAAAGATAAAAAAAATATAGCTCAAGAATAATGCATTGCATTTCATTTCCTTAAAGTAAATAAAGTAACTATAAAGCTAGACAACTTTTAACAGCCTGAGTAATAATGATAAAAATTTAGCTATGTTATGCTTTGTAGTTATCGGTCAATCCCTATAGAACCATTATAGTAACATCGATGCTTGTAATAAATCGCAGCAGGAATTTAAGTTCATGGAAATGATTTATGTTACACTTCAGTATCAGACCTTTCTGCAGCAAAGCAGCTGAGATCCCTAACTTAATTTAAACACCATTACGTATTCCCGCTTAATTTAAGCTAAACCCTAATGTAGTGTAGGTCAACAGAAAAATGCCCAAGTACAAAGAGAAGGGAATGAGGTTTTAAACTAATTATTGGTTGAAATGGTTGCTCGTATTTTCCGTGTTATTTTTAAATTCTCTCGGTAACAGGGGTAGAAGCATTTCGTAATTGCTCACTTTTCTGCTTGTTATAGCTGCTTTTTGGAGTCGGAACAAGGGGACATAAAATTTACGTTACGTTAAAGTAGGTCATATTTTACTTTTTTGATTAACATTTTGCTTAAAACGCAAAATATGTTATTAATAACGTCTATATATTTTAAATAATACATTGCACATGAATGCTTCTATTCTACCTTCGTGAAAATATTGTCTGTAAAGATAGCTTAGACGTGATTGAAAACTTCAGCTCCTGAATAAGTGATGTGGATACTTTATGTGAAAAAATATATACATACAAGGATAACCCAGGCCGATGGATTCTTAATGCAGTTTTTATGATACTAAAGATAGATACAATTTACGACATACATATTGCGAAGAATTTAAGTATTTTCTGGCCTATAAAATAAACGGTAGTGTCGATTTTAGTATAGTTTTAGAGCAACTATAAATTTTTTATATTACACTTATTTTTATTATTTACTTACTAACTACATAAGAGCGTAAATTATTGACAGAGATTTCAAAACGTCACAAACGTTTTTGTATTACATATTAATATTCCGCGACGCTACAGCTTTGGTGGGCCTGTGTCTGCCTACTTCCAGGAACATAGATCCTCACCTACTTTTCATTGAGTTACGACTTTCCTCTTCCTCAGATTTTCTTAAAAAACGTACGAAAACGAAGGCTAGTCTTTTTTTATGTCTTCAGCTTCCTGGAGTTCCTTGGTAGAGTTGCTGCAATGATTGGTGATGTGATATGCTTTCTATAATAACCTCCCAATCTTAGCCTCGCTTTCTTTATCTCCGACACTAGTCCAGGTAGCATTTCATTGTGACTTCTTATAAGGTACACTTCGTGTTCATGAACGGTTCCGTATTCATGAACGTAATACCTTTATTAATTTTTTTCTCTACGATCTACGTAACTGATTCACATTACCTCCGAAAGAATTTAAGTTTCTGACCCATAGATTAGCACTGTAAGGTACATCCATAAATATAGTGCCTTAACTTATGCAGTTGATTGTTGCACAAATTTGCGTATCCCGGTATTCTATTTCCTCAAATTTTTCTGGTGCCACTTCTTGAGCGTGACATTTTGTGCAATTTTTGAGGCAATAACAACTCTCAAAATTTTTAACAATATTATAAATTGACTGTACGCAAGGAATTGGTCTCCTTTAAAAAAACACAGAAAATAAATCTACACACTCTTGTCCAGAATTACCACCATAAAACCATTTTATTATTTTAACCTTTTTCTGCGGGCGTATAAACAGACATGTTTACAAAAATAAGTTAAAAATCTATACTGTTATTGCATTAAATAACCACTGTATAATGACAAATTATTGGCGACTGGTCAACGAAGGTTCGTGATAAGTCCAGAAGTTTATTTTTGACTTTTGGTTTTGGCTTTTTGACTATATGCTTCGTTCATACGGCTATACAGTAAATACCTACATGCGTATAAGGGAGAAAAGTATTTTTTCTGAACAACCTCTTATTTCTAAATATATAGCTCAGACTCATTTACTTCGTATTCGTCCACAATTAAAAACGCAGATTTTATCGGATTTCCTATTGTATATGTGAGTAACTACCATATTTATTTATGTTATTTTTCTCGACTTTTATCAAATAAACCTAAGTATTGCAACACCAATTCAATAGTTCGATTTTTTTCACGTTGAGATTGAGGAACGTGAGTCAAAAATGTGTATTTATATTATAAATGTGCATGAAAATTATGCCTAATATTTTAACTAATAAATTCGTATTCGAAAATAAATATTTTTACTTGTTTGTTTCCTCACTTTTACGATTTTGTAGGTGTGACTAACTTTACTAAGTATTGTGATAATGATTTTCGATGATAAGACAGTCCATTAATGGGTGTGATAAATAGTACTAATAAACTAATAAAAACTGCAGAAATATGTGGGCGGGTCAGATAATTAGTACAGAACAAGTATTCGTTGTTTGGATTTGTTGACTGGCTGGATTCGATTTCTTATTGGACGATATTAAAATTAAATAAAAATGAGTTAGTTTTTTTAGATTTGAGAAAAAGGAAACCAGAAATATTGATATATTTAGAAACGTTTTGATATAATTAAATACTTACCTAAAATGTGCACATCTTCATATTTTGGAATTTAAAAAAATTAAGTAAAGCATCTTTAAGTATTGACCTATTTTATTATTGTAACGTTATTATTAAGCACTTCTTTTTTGTTTTCTATTTTTGCCACATTTATATCACTCGTCTGATTCATAATGTAGAATTACCACACTCATAAATCCCACTCCACTTTTTATTTGAAGTTTCAGCTTACGTCGAGCTGTTCAGCTGTTTTTAAAATATAAGAGAAGCTCAATAGCGGACTTTCGTTACAGGGATGAGGACGGGGAAACAACGATGCGTCCGTCATACAAACAAAAAAAAAACGTTAGAGTAATTCTTTGATATTAGTTATCAGATAATTAAGTATACCTACCGCATGAAATTAAAGGTTTTTGTTATTTTTTTTGTTTTTGTAAACCATCTGCTATAAACGGTTCGTAATGCTTGTTTTACATCGTCCATTTATAAATCATGCCCTTTCCAGAATTCTACCCAACTTGTACAGGTCTAGTGGATGGGTACCATATGATCTGACGGATTAAGCACTGATGCTAGAGAGACGTTGAGAGTGGATAACTGGAGGAGTATAGCCGAAGAAAGGAATGGACAGGGCCCGATTTGGTCTGTAGCGCCATTGGAGACAGTGCCGCTTCTTACTTATATATGCCCAGAAAAAGGGTAATATAACTCATAACGAGCCATCGAAAAATATCGTAATTACATATGTGTATTTTAAATGCCTTTAGTTGGTATTTGAGCCATTTTGCAAATCAGAAATAATATCACTGTGTAATATAAGTGCGTGACACTTATGTTATTATCGTTGTCAAAATAAACGTTGTTTATTTAACAGATTATATTCAAAGTATTTTTAATAAAAAAAATGTTAACAATAAGTTTGGTTGGCAGACTACTCGAATTAATTAGGTTTTCTTTCGATGATTAGATTATGTTAATGCAAATTATGTATATCAGTTTTTTCCAACAATAATTAGGATAGCCAATAATTCATCCTACACTAGACGCTACTACAATCTATATAATTATTGTATTAAAATTTCAGGTGTCATTGTCAGATAAGAGTCATCACTCAACCCGTTTTGTAAATAGTTGCATTATGTAACAATAAAAAATAGCATTGATAATAGTACAATAAAATCGTAGATAGAGTAAGTACATTTCTTAAATCCGTGTCAAATGTCACAGACCGATTATCTTTATGGTAGGTTTTATTTTCATTAACATTTGCTTTTCCTATTAATACAATCGTAATACAATACAAAACTATTTTCGCAAGCTTTTAGTATATATATATATATATATATATATATATATATATATATATATATATATATACAGTGTGACCCATTTAGATTGGAAACACCTCTATAAAATTTGAAGTTGTTAACCGATTTTAACCAAATTTTTTTTTTAATGTCATGTAATAAAAGGTCTATTGCGGCACAAAATATGAAATGTTTAGTTAAATTTTCAGGGCATTCTACGATACTTTTTCTTCGTCGAAAATGTAGAATTTTTATTAGCGATTTTTTTATTAAAAAAATTTCTACGCCACTGAATTTAGAGTGGCTTCAAATAGCTATGACAAAAATTTTATTAAGATATATTTATTAATAACAACTTAAAATTTTAAAACTCACTAAGAAAAAAACACTCTGTATTAACGTTAAACAAACACTCTGTATTAACAGAAACATGGAAACATAATTTTAGTTTAAATCCTAGTTGCCTCTACCAATCCACCATCTAATTGGATACATTTGTTGTAGCGTTTATGAATATTTCTAATTAAATTTCTTAGTTGTTGGGGAGTAATTTCTGCACATGCTTGTCGAATTCTTGCACGAAGTTCGTTTACGTCTCTTGCACGGGTTTGGTAAACTTTTTTTTTGATAACTCCCCAGAGAAGGAAGTCTAAAATTGTGAGATCTGGAGATCTGGGTGGCCAATCTATCAACGGACTACCCCGGCCTATCCAACGGTTCGGAAAATTTTCATTTAGCCATTGCTTCACGGTTCTGGCGTAATGAACAGAACACCTATCTAACTGGATATACAAATTTAACCGTTCATTAATTGGGAGCTCATGAATAGCATCCTACAAGTCGGTGTTTAAAAATTCTAAAAAGTTCTGTGAGTTCAAGTTTTCTTCAAAAAAGAAAGGACCAATAACTCGCTCGTTCAGTATACCACACCAGACATTGATTTTTTGAGAATACTGGCTTTTACAGTTTATTACCCAATGGTGATTATCTGCTGTCCAATAGCGACAAGTTTGTGATGATACTACTCCATTTGTAGTGAAAGTGGCTTCGTCAGTATACAACACGTTTTTTTAGAAAATTTATATTGTATAAATATTCACCTTGGGCCCATAAACAATATTCTAAACGTTTTGCTTCGTCGCCTTCTTGTAATGTGTGTAAGAATTTTGGTTTGAAAGGTTTAATATTATTTACCTTAAGACATCGCCGAATACTCTCTCGAAGCACATTCAAATATAAACTTGCATTCCTTATAAACTGGCATTCCTTAAACTGGCATTTGGGTTATTTCTGAAATGATCTAAAATAATTTGATCATATCCTCTTCTTCTTTGTAACGGGTTATTTTTTAAAATTAGTTTTGATACTGCATCATATTCATTAAATATTCTGTTTATTTTGTTTACCGTACCGCAGCTAATATTAGGACGATCCACATGTCTGTCATTAAATATTGTACAAACTTCCCTGGCACTTCTATCGTTATCTCCCAAAAGACGTATAATTTCAATTTTTTCTCTCAAACTTAATCTTGCAGCCATGGCTCAAAATATTATTAAAATAATTTGAAGTAAATATTGTTGCAGATATTATGCATAAGTTTATGCTAGCACTGAAATTTGTATGACACAAATAATGTCAAACAGTAATATCGTTGTCATGGCAACTGAGATTTAAGTTGTAGCATGTAAAGTTAATAATAATGTAAGTGCGTTACTTGCATTAAATTTTTATGCTATTTTAAACATTTTTTTGTCTAGTAGTGGTATATTATTAAAATTATTTGAAAAGTAATTAGTTTTATGGTTATCTGTTGATACAGGGTGTTCTTTTTGACTCGTAGCTTAGTGAGTTTTAAAATTTTAAGTTGTCATAACTTCATTATTAATAAATATATTTTAATGAAATTTTTGTCATAGCTATTTGAAGCCACTCTAAATCCAATGGCGTAGAAGTTTTTTCAATAAAAAAATCGCTAATACAAATTCTCCAGTTTCGACGAAGAAAAAGTATCGTAGAATGCCCTGAAAATTTAATTAAATATTTCATATTATGTCCCGCAATAGACCTTTTATTACATGATATTTAAAAAAAATTTGGTTAAAATCGGTTAACAACTTCAAATTTTATAGAGGTGTTTCCAATCTAAATGGGTCACACTGTATATATATATATATATATATATATATATATATATATATATATATATATATATATATATATATATATATATATATATCAATTATAGGAAATTTTTATTTTTCGAGAACCAAGTTGATGTGATATAACCTGGAAAGTTCCAGTTTTTAACTTAGTTCTGTAACATCTCGCATCTTAGTCACTTCTCTAATAAATTTTTCTTTTCTCTATCATAATTTTATCCATAGTTTACTCTTGTAAATATCCAGATTATGAAGCATATCTAAGTGAAAACGTCGGAAGGAAAAAGCTAATTTGATTCACTCTTGTGTTTTTTTTTTCTGTTATACCCATGATACCTGTTGATACCCATTATAGTGTTTACTGGTAATATTCTTAGTTGTTTTTTCTATTTGATCCCTTGATCTTGTTGTGGATATGCATATCCTTCTTCCTCGTATGTACTTTGATTATTTATGAGTTTTACAGAGTGCACCTCGCTTATTATTTTTATATGGTCTAAACAACATCATGGTATTACTGCCAAAGTTGAGCCTCAACCTTCCTAAGCTTGTTCCTCATTTCTATTCGATTCTTTGCAATTGATGCCAGTTGGCAACACCGAACTAGCTTGCATCCTCATCTGCACCATCTCATCTCAATTGTGGTCTACCTTTTCTTCTAGTTCTCACGGGTTTCGCCAATAAAATATGTCGCGATGGTTGCTCTTACTAGTGTCCTATCTATTGTAGGCATCTATTTTTATTGCAGTGATTTTCCTAGATTATTAAAACACTTATTCTTTGGTTGATTGGTTTCAATTCAAGAACTATTCGCCGTTCTTTACCTTGAACTCTGGAAGTAGTTTCAAATTAATGTCTGTTATTTTGGGGGCGGTAATATATCGGTGTTGTTCTCTGTGTTATAATTTCTTTGGCCTAGTCAACATACCCTCTTTATTTTGATCAGATCGATTAATATCAGATTCATTGTAGAGGCCAATTTAAAATTGTAGTTCCTACGGCTAATTCCATTCTCTTGCACACCTTTCATAATGTGTCATGTTCAAACCAAGCCAAATCTTATTAATTTTTTTGTCACCCTCAATGTTTCTGATGTGTAGAAAGTAAAATTTTTTGATATTCGTGGTGTAAGTGGTACTTTTTTTGGGTATGACTTTGGAATATGTCGATATACTGCTGTTATTATGTTATTATTATTGTCATTAAATGTTATATATTCTTAAAATGTTGTATTTTACTGAAATAGGTTTACAAACTCTAAATCTAAAGAAATATTTTTTTTTATTGTTTTCAAATTTCGTTCTTGACGTAATATACAACTTTAAATGCCGCATATTGACAAAATAATCTGTTTTCGTTCTACAACAATACCGAAATAATAACGTTGGCAAACAACGAATATTAATTTTAAGATTTGTTTGTAATCATAAGCAAATTTTCTACTTAATCGTAGTATCAAATTTCGGTACGACGACGCACGGATTCTGATGTTCGCTAAAGGGTATAATAAAATTTATTTATTCAGACAATTAGGCCTTTATTGTCAACACTCCCTCGCTTCTCAGTCGTTATTAAAATATAATGAGTCTAGGGACACGTTTCATGAGCTAAACCTGCCAAATGAGCCTTTATAACGTGAGATTATAAGAGACTATTAAAACTATTCCCCCGGACTTATCATTTGGAAAACGTAAGGTAATAATACACAACACAAACAGCCGCAGAAAGGAGATTATTCATATACTTAAAACACGTTATAGAATATTTTATGAACACAGTTCTCTTTTGCAGAACAAAAAAGAATAATTTATTACAAATCAAAGTATCACAAATCCTTAGGACGCGATGTAAATTGATTGTTAACAACAAAATAATGGAACAATTAGTGAAAGTGTAATATTTGGGAATCACATTATCTAGTTACGAAGAAGTGAAGAAAGAAGTACTAAAAGAGAAAGATACTATTTATTGGGAACGTATACCCAGTCATCGAATCTGAACGTTAGTACCTTTTTTAAGCTTACGCTTCTTCAAGGAAGGGCTACTCCTTTTTTTTGGGAGCTTTTGAGGGGGGCGAGTTAGTTGCGAGTAGTGTTTTCGGAGTGGTATGCGGTTAGAGTTAGAGAGCGGGGGCTTAAATGGTGGTGATGTAGAAAAGGAGCGCTATGACGGAGAATTTAGACTAGCCAACCAAGCCATGAGCGAAGGTACCTCCGGTGTTACCAACCATACTAGGAACGGTTGTGAATTAGCGTTTTTGGTGTGCAGTTAGTTTACCTGCAATATTTGAGGGGAGTTGCTTCGAGGATGTCGAAGTACTCATCAGGAAGTTCGTTACCAGCAAAGTTTAGAAGCTTGGCTGGACGGAATGGAACTTTTGTTAGGGGAAACCTGGTGAGTATGTGTCCTCGGCGGTGGCAGGAAGTCCTTAGAGTTTGCTTAGCTCTGTTGTTGGAGCCAGCTATTGTGCGGAGGACGTATCTTTTGCTGAGAGATCGGACTCTGTTTTTATTGATGTTATATTCGCAATTTGGTGAACTAGTGCTGACGGATCATCTGCATGTTTCCTCATGCATTTTCTAAGGATTTTCCTTTCTGTTGTCACAATGGCATTGGTTTGGCGAATATTTAGTGACGTATAGACACACTCCGTGTATTCGATGATATGTCTGATGAAAATCTTCTAGATGTGCAAGAGAGTTTTATCAGAGGTATTTCCGAGTTTTCCAGACAGCGCGCTCAGGAGTCTAGTTGTTTTTCTTACCCTCTCTAGGGCGTCTTTGCTAATGTTCCAGTTGATAGTGCTTCTTAAATGAACTCCCGCGACTGTGAGGGGATTTAAATAAAATTAATTGACTTTTGGAGGAATTGAGTGTGACTCTCGCATTTGTTGCACCACCTGACAATTCTGTTCAACTGGCCCTGTGCTCTATCGAACACAGACACATGTCTCAGCGTTACATTGTACGTTCCCGCAGAGAATAGTGTATCGTCAGCAAATAATAATGATGACTCTTATCTAGTCAACTGGTGGGGGATGTCACTGTTGTAGACTGTGTATAATATTGGTGCTAGAATTGAGCTCTGAGTGACTCCAGCTTGTGGAGTTAATGGTGTTAATAGCATGAAGGAGATAGGCAGTAAAGTAAGGTGGCCGATCAGGCCTGTGTGCCAAACCTGATCGAAGGCTTTCTGAATATTGAAGTATTGTGCAAATTGACAGAAATAAGCTTACAATCATAACAGGCATTACAATCATATTTTATGGAGACTTAAGCTGCAAATTCTGTAATCAGACAGCATAAGTGGATACTAAAACCGACGTTAAAAAGTTGAAAATGAGTAAGACGGTAGTAGTTTTCAAAAAATGGTATGCTGAGAAGAAAAATTACAAAAACACCAACAGAGATGGAAGTGAATAAAACAATAACGAAGACTGAAAATAATTGGGGAGATGTACGGAATAGGGTTAGCCGAAATTATAGTAATACGATTCCGTATGATCATAGGCTGAGAAGAGACTCCTCTGAAAACAAAAATATTAAATGGAGTAAGACAAAGGCGATTCACTGTCAACCTCATTATTTAAAGTCGAGATACAAGGATAAAAATGCTGTCGAAACAAAAAGTCTGATTACAATATCGATATCATAGCATAGATTACAAAATTTACATAGCTGCAATTAGGTTAGTAATAACAAATGGTGCCGAAACAATGTGCTTAACACAAAAATATGGGGACAGGTTAAGGATCCTAGAGAAAAAATAATTTAAAAGGAGAAAATATTTTGGAACAACCAAACAAGGTAACTTTAGGAGTGACATTAACAGATTTAATAAGGCACATAAAGTCAGATATAGAAGGGATCGGCCCAGTAGTTATCAAAAAAATAACCAAATTACCAGTGATAGATATACCAAGGTGAAGTACCAAAATAAGATGGGACGGCCAAATAATCGAGGACGTTTCTATGGAAAAATCAATTTAGAGTTATAATAGTCAGGCGCATGTTTTGCCCAAATTTGGTATCGCTCAAGATATTTTTATAAATTAGCTTGTTTACAAAACACAAGATTTCAAAAACGTAATGCATAAAGTAATTACCTCTGATCGTAGTGTCGTCTGGTTCGTACATCTTCGCATTGGTAGGCGTTTCATAATTGAGAGCTTTTTGAAGTTCATCCGTGATGAGTTTCTCGTAATATTTAACCTCGTCGAACACCTCGCTGGCCGTTGCACAAAAGTCCTTAGAAGAAAACAAAGTTAACGTAAAAACCGCTAGCGGGACAGACTTGAACAGTATCATCGTTTAAGCAACTGCATTCATACACTGAACACAGGTATTTGCTAATTGATTCTTTTATTTGTCCTCGAAAAAAATATATATTAATCTATTTCGTAATTTAGTCCACGATAAACACTCATTTACACATTTAATGTTTGTATATTATTAAAATACTGAACGTACTGGGTATTAAAAGGAAAGATATGGTTTCGAAAATAATATACAGGACGGACTAAAAGTTTCTGTGTTTTTAATGTAAACAAATAATTGCAAAAGTGACAGCAAAACTATATATATTTTTTAAAGATACAATGTTTGCTTTCTATACGAGGTTTCTTGTATCTTCAGGCTCTTTTTATGTTTTCTGGAACAGTTGCCGAATTATAATACTACCGCGTTTAATTTCAGCTGACCACATATTAACCATCGTTTCCTAACATTTGTAGGCAGTATTATAACTAGACTTGGCAAATATGCAAATAAAAAAGTATGAAATATGCGCTGAAATATGCAGTATTTTATGCAAAAATATGCAGTATTTTATGCAAAATATGCATATTTATCTAGAAAATATGCATGAAATAAAAAATATTTACAATATTTTTTTATTTACAAAAATACTCACAATATTATAAATACATAACATATACAATTATTTTAACATATAAATATTATTTTGAATTCTGATAACAATAGATTATCAAATGATGTTCAAAATTTTTTAATAAAAACTTCTGGCTTCTATCTGAATACATATATTTGTAAATAGAAAAACTTCTTTCGACATCAACTGATGTAACTGGGACATTTTTCAAATTTACTATAATAGATGGTTCTAAATTAAGTGATTCAGAAAAAGTCCCAGCTAGTACTGAAACCACTTCAGAAAGAACCTGGTAACCACTATTTTTTTCCATAATTACTTTAAATTTTTAAAAAAATTCTTTTCCAATAGTACCTTTAACGTTTTGACACAATGACTCAAATTCGTTTATTAAAACTGTACTCTCTAACAATGATAATTTGGAGGATTCTAATTGAGTTATAGTTTTCTGGACAAAACTATAATTTGATTTTATGAATGACAGTTGCTGTTGGAGGATGTTATTTTGGAAGGCTTGCTTAGCTTCCAATAAAGATTGGCAACTATCATCCTTTAAAAGGTTAATTATTTTTTTTAATCAACAAAATGATCAGCATATAAATTAGCTGGTTCCAACCATGTTCCCGAACGTGTTAAAATAGGTTGCGGTGGAAGTGGAACAGCAGGAAGCATATTTCTGTAACATTGTATTCTTACAGGTGATTTCAGGAATACTTTTTTGACGCTCGCTAATAAACTGTTAAATAGTGGAAATTTTTTTCTTACTTCCTCCGCAACTCTGTTTATTCCATGCGCTAATCAAGTGACATGTATTAAGTTTGGATAAAATATTTTTAAATTTTGTCCTGCTTTCACCATATATGGTGCGGCATCAGATAAAATAAGCAATAATTTATCATTAGGCACAGCAGCAGGAAGAAAAAAGTTTGCTAGTTTGTGAGTTCGTTCACTGGGAATGTTTTGTTTGCAATATTTTTTTAAAAAATAACTAAATTTTTCATTAGATAATTTTGAAAGCGGTATATTAGAAGATACTAATGCACGACACAAGTCTTCGTTAAAAGTTTCTTGTTCGGTTTGTTTTTTGGAACTTGACTGAAAGCACTTGGACACTGAAGGTTGATATTTTTCACCGGATGTGGTTTTTACTTTTTTAGCTAAATGTTTCGCTGTTCTGACATGTGGATCTATTTGAATTTTTTTTTCAGACGAAATCTAAAAAAGAATATAAATATTCTATAGTTGTACCCATTTTTAAAATCTAAGATTGTAGAAATAAACTAAAAATGAACCGTTTTTGCATTACAATTAGAATATTTAAATTAAATTAAATAAAAATCGGTGTAGTAATCTTGAAAATAGCAAGAAATGACTGCAAGAAGGAAGAACCCCCAAATATTTACAAGAGGCTCTTGGTCTTTTCTGTTTACATTTAAAGAAAAAATACTGTGAGCATAAATTAAAAGCACTTAATTATATAAGTCCAATATATGATATGTTTTGTGTTTAGCAAAATTAAAGCAAATTATGCTATTGTTAGAAAAAAAAATGTTAGCGACCTTTTAGTAGACTATTGAATGATTTGAATTTTAAATAGGTATCCTATTTTTTATCGCAAGGAGTTTAAAAAATGCTGGAAAAAAGGAAAAATACATCGATTTATTGCGAACTAGCCTTGTGTAGGTACTTTTCTTAAACATAATCTCCAATTTAAAAATCTTTGTTTGTACCACCGTGTAAATTTTTAAAATAAAATAAAAAATAATACGTATGTACTTACGGTTTTGCCACAACGCACAATAAAATTATTCACAATTAGAAATACACGTTGTTTACGCCTCCAATTTTACAACAAAAGTGAAACCAAGTGAAACTGACCGTCAAAATAAAAATTTTTTACCTAGAGACATAAACTGGCAAACACAAACCCTTAATTCCAGGACAAAACTATAAGCCGCTGTCTTTTATTAGTTACTATACCAAGAATTTGAATACCAAGTGATTATAAAACAAAATTATATATTGGCATTTTCATGCTATCTGTAAGTTTGAATATAAAAATATATAGTTAACACCAAATTTTCAAATTATATGCACTTTATGCTCACTTTTATAAAAATATGCAAACTAACTATAACACCTGTTAACTATAACACCAAATTTTCAAATTATATGCACTTTATGCTCACTTTAATAAAAATATGCAAAATTTGACATTTTGCAATTTTTATGCAGTATATGCAAAATATGCAATTTGCATAATTCTAGTCGCAAGTCTAATTATAACTTATGGAAATGAAGAAGACATCATTGGAATTAAACATATAGTGTAAAAGAAACCGCATTGTGAACTCTTCATACGGATAGAATACTTGTATGCAATTTCGATAATGTATGTTTCTTCCTCTCTCTCCCTTTCCTTATATCTCTCTCTCTCTCTCTTTCCTTATCTCTCTCTTATAATATTTATATATTCTTAACGTCCAAATTAATAAAAATAATTATTTCCTCCTAATTCCATTCATCAGATTAACGAAAAAAGTTGATGGATATCAATCAGGAGGTCCAGATGAGATGATATTAAAAAAAACTTCGTGGATAGCACGATTTATAGAGCTACTCAATTTCTAACAACATATGACTATGTAGGCCACTAGCTCAAAAATAGTCGAATTGATTATAGATGTTTAGATCTTATACAGTGCTAGTCAAACGTCCTTTCCCTCCTCGTATCTTTTGAACGGTTATACTTATAATAGTGAAATTTGTGGGTAGGTAATAAACAGACGTAGGCTTCTTAACTAGTCATAACAGGTGACATAATAGTGACAGCGCCACTGTGACAGATAATTTTAAATAGGACTTTAGGTCAAGGGATACCTCTTTTGAAAAACCATACTAATTTTATTTGAGTTTAAGCTCATTTTGATGAATAAATTAAATAAATACTAAAATTGTAGTTTCGCATTTAATTAATAATAAAACCTCCGCCTCTGGTTACTTGTCAAAAAGTTGACGATTTTTAATTCTCTAATTGTTTTTACGTCAAGGTCAAATTTTTTGACAATTAACCAGAGGCAAACGTTAGAATATTTATTAATTAAGTGCCAAACTACAATTACTTTAATATACCTATTCAATCACATTAATTTTGTTTGGATTTAATATGATTTTGACGAATAAATTAAATAAATACTAAAATTCTAGTTTGGCATTTAATTAATAAAAATTCTAACGTCCGCCTTTGGTTATTTGTCAAATAAATTGACGTTTGTCAATTCTCTAGTTGGTTTTAGTTTGCAAAAGCGTTTATAGCTCAATATTTAGTTTCTGTTTCTGCTTAGTTCAGTTAATTCAAGATTATTCAAGTTGTTTTTAGTTAGTTGTTCTTAGTTAATATTTAGTTTAATTATTGTTTAACGAGACGTTTAAATTTTTACAAAGGCTGAATGGTACGTACTGTACCCGACAAAGTAGCAGCTGTGTTAATAATTGGTGAATGTGGAAATAATTTTCATGCAGCGGAACTTCTTTTTAATGAGAGGTACCCCGATCGCCCTACATCACGAGCTTATTTAAGGAAGCTTCTTTGGAAGTTTAAACAAACAGGTAGTGTTCAAGATGTCAAACGATCTGGTCGACCAACAATTAGTGATGACAAAAAAATTAACATAATTTCAGAAATGGTAGTGAACCCTACTTCTTTTACAACCCAAGTTGCATCTATCTATGGAATCAGTCAAAAGACAATACACCGAGTGTTGGCTGAAAACAAATTTCATCCATACAAATTAAAAATTGCGCACCAAATTTCAGATGATGACCCGACCGAAGACTAGAATTCTGTGAAAATATGTCCAATAAAATTAACCAACAGCCCGATTACATAAAAACAATTTGTTTTAGTGACGAAAGTACTTTTTCTCTCAATGGAAATGTTAACACACAATGTGAGGTGTTGGAGTGACATAAATCCTCTCGTCTTTCGTGAAACATATACTCAATTTCCAAAAAAAATAAATGTTTGGGCAGGTATTTTGGGAAACATAGTAAGGCCTGTTTTTCTCAATACTAACTTAACCGGTGAAGTGTTTCTGGATATGTTACAAAATGCAATTGAACCGTTAATACTTGAAATTCTGGATGATAATCCGGATGAATTCGGCAACTTGGAAATAACGTTCAACAAAATGATACTCCTGCACACCATTATGGTGCAGTAAGACGTTACCTAGATGAGAAATATCGTGGTAGATGGATTGGACAACGAGGTACGATAAAACGGCCAGCTCGGTCACCGGAACTCACACCATTAGATTTTTTTATGGGGATACTTGAAATCTAAAGTTAACGCTACAACACCCGACAATATTGACATTTTGAAACAACGAATTGTTGAAAATGTAGGGCAATTTCCCCCGACACATTTGAACGAGTACGGCAAGAGTTTAGAAATGAGATGCATTACTGTCAGGAAGTAGATGAGCACATTTTGAACACTTACTATAGTATAGATTCTCAATTTGAAAGAGAGATGTCAAAACTTTGAAAAGGTCTCTGGAATATAGAAGAAACAGCGAATTAAACATGTAAATAGATATATTGTGGATTATTTCCATTTTCCCTTGTCACAAGCAAAAAGCTGTAAAAAAATAAATATAACTTATCATTTTTATATTTGAAAAAGTCTCTTTATATAGAGATCGAAACGTCAGTAAATTAAACATATGAATAAATATTTGGTGGCTTATTCACAATGCCACAAACAAAGAGCTATAAAAAACAAGTAATTTTACAGAAAGCTTACTGATGCCACCCGGCTATAAAATCCTATAAAACAAAATAAAATTCTATAAAAACAAAATAAAAATAATTTTTTATGTAACAAAACATTGTACTATTCTATTTAAACACAAGCACTACACACTTACTATGTTCTTCTCGTTTTTTTTCTGTTTTTGGTTTTTTTATGCTGATGTTCTTACTAAACTATTAGAAAATATTATTCGCTGTCTAAATCTGAAGATGCAGTGCTGCTATCGCTGTCATTATCTTCACCTGATGTAATTATAATTGGCTCTAGTAAAACTTCGATATGAGTGTCAAGTTCCCACATACGATGTTCTTTAATTATGTGGCCTATACATTTAGCCCATTTCTCTGGAGTTACATGGAGGATTGCTTGAATCAAAAGTTCCTTAACTTCGTTTAATTTGAACGTTTTGTTATTGTGTGCTACTTCTCCTTTCACTTGCGCCCAGATAAGTTCAATGGGATTAAGTGAATATCTTAAATATCCACAGCATATTTAAGATATTCACTTTTCCTTAACCGTGCAATGTCTAGTAGCTGAATTTTGAGCATTGATTCTTCGTATGCAATCCCCTTTTCTGTAAGCCATTCTTGAATTCTCCCTTTTCGCCATGCCGTCGTCGGTAATTGTTTTAGTCTGCGGCTATGATATGACGCATTATCCATAACAACCACAGACCCAGGTTCCAATTTTGGTAATCTCTTAAACCAGCGCTCAAATACTTCGGAAGTCATTTCTTTATGATAATCACCTGTTTTTTTTCGACTCAAATTGAAGCAAACCATCGTCAAGGAACCCTGTATCACTTCCTATATGGGTGATGATTAAACGCCGTCCCTTTCCTGATGGAGCTTTTAATCCTGTAGAACAGCCTTCTATAAATGCTTCGCGTTTACTTTTGACATTTAAATCTTGCCAAACTTTTCCAACTGTATGACCTTCTTTAATCCAGGTTTCATCCAAATAATATATTTTGCGTCCAGTGCTGCGAATTTTGTGTATTTCTTCTAAATATTTTCTTCTGCACAGAATACTTTCATTTTTTTCTAATAGCATACTTTTTCTGTTGCGTTTTACATATCGAAAGTTTATTTCGCGCATGGTCCTGATTAAGACTCTACGAGATATCTTGGGTAAGGAGTCATCGTTTTCGAGTTCTGAAAATTTTTTTTAGTGTTGGAATTTTACTCCGAAAATAAAATGAATGAATTTTTCGACGTATAATATTCCTTGTCTCGTCATCCAAAACCATGCTTTTGCTACCTCTAGTATTAACTTTTTCTTGCTTTTTATTTTCCGATGTATTTTTAAGTACACGATAAATACGTCTAACGGATACTTTTATTAAACTGCTACAAATGTCGACCGCTTGGCTAACATTTAATGCCTTTTTCAGGCGACAATTCCTTCATAAAGGTTTTGTATCATTACCTTCTCTTCGGACGTTAACATTTTCCGTCTCTTCTGCTGCTTTACATTTTTGGAATCAACATCAGAATGTTGCTGTCTTCTCTTGGAACAACTCGGTTTTTCGTCCATTGTATTTCAAAATCACAGAGTATAAGTAAAAATTCACTATAAACCAAAACTCCAATAAAACTCAAATCAAATAATCACAGAATATAACTAAAACTTCACTATAAACCAAAACTCCAATAAAACTCAAATCAAATAATCACAGAATATAACTAAAAATTTACTATAAACCAAAACTCCAATAAAACGCAAACCAAATAATCACAGAATACATATAACTAAAAATTTACTATAAACCAAAACTCCAATAAAACACAAACCAAATAATCACAGAATATAACTAAAAATTTACTATAAAACGACAAATTATAACACTCGTATTATCAATAACACGTTTTATCAATAACACAAACTTATCACATAAAATATACTCACAAAATGCAACACATGCACTACCCTCAGAAACGCCAATGTACTGTAGAAAACCTATACAGAAATGCCTGACATAAAATAAAACCATACCGATCAACAGAAACAATTGAATTAAAACGCAGATAAGGAGACACTAATATCTCTTGAATCATTTATTGGAGTATGTTTTTAAGAAACTACAGGGTGAGGATTAAAATAAATCGACAATATCAGAATTATCTACAACATGATAGTTCTTCTTCTTTTTATGTAGACATGACTGTTTTTTAATGTGCCTCCAGTAAGTTGTCGTTCCATCGTTTTCGTGGTCTTCCTACTGATCGTCTTCCTATTGGGGAACCGTTTACTATTCAATTTGTTCTCATTCGGCTTCTATGATCATCGTTCAATTCTACTCTTCTATTTCTTACCCAGTCCTTGAGTCTCTAGTCCTTGAGTCTCCTTGAGTCCTCCAGTCTTCTATTTCTTACCCAGTCTACTCTTCTATTTCTTACTCCATCTTGCATTTACTTCGTATATCTGCAGTTCTAGCTCTGTCCCATAGTGTTTTACAATCAATCAAGTGTTTTCATCTCTGCTGTTTCTAACATCCTTTTTGTCCTTTCTGTGCCAGGTCGTGTTTCTGCCGCGTATGCCATTATTGGTCTGGTGATTGTTTTGTAAATTCTGCCTTTTATTTCTTTCCCGATATTTTTATTTGTCTTATCTTTATTTATCTTAATGTTCTGCCCACATCCGTATCGTTGAGATAATAGATGGACATGGGCGAGGAAATGGAGGAGACAGTATGGAAAGAAAGGTCATGATGTAAATTGTACAACACAACCGTAAGTATGACACACACACACACACACACACACACACACACACACACACACACACACACACACACACACACACACACACACACACACACACACACACACACACACACACACACACACACACACACACACACACACACACACACACACACACACACACACACACACACACACACACACACACACACACACACACACACACACACACACACACACACACACACACACACACACACACACACACACACACACACACACACACACACACACACACACACACACACACACACACACACACACACACACACACACACACACACACACACACACACACACACACACACACACACACACACACACACACACACACACACACACACACACACACACACACACACACACACACACACACACACACACACACACACACACACACACACACACACACACACACACACACACACACACACACACACACACACACACACACACACACACACACACACACACACACACACACACACACACACACACACACACACACACACACACACACACACACACACACACACACACACACACACACACACACACACACACACACACACACACACACACACACACACACACACACACACACACACACACACACACACACACACACACACACACACACACACACACACACACACACACACACACACACACACACACACACACACACACACACACACACACACACACACACACACACACACACACACACACACACACACACACACACACACACACACACACACACACACACACACACACACACACACACACACACACACACACACACACACACACACACACACACACACACACACACACACACACACACACACACACACACACACACACACACACACACACACACACACACACACACACACACACACACACACACACACACACACACACACACACACACACACACACACACACACACACACACACACACACACACACACACACACACACACACACACACACACACACACACACACACACACACACACACACACACACACACACACACACACACACACACACACACACACACACACACACACACACACACACACACACACACACACACACACACACACACACACACACACACACACACACACACACACACACACACACACACACACACACACACACACACACACACACACACACACACACACACACACACACACACACACACACACACACACACACACACACACACACACACACACACACACACACACACACACACACACACACACACACACACACACACACACACACACACACACACACACACACACACACACACACACACACACACACACACACACACACACACACCTATACACGTTTCGCAATATTTGTGGCATCACATACTATATCCTCAATTGTGGCAAATCGGTGTAAACATACCATGATACTGGCACCCGTCGTGCAGAGTGTTTATGGATAGGAATTGCTTTGATACACTCCATGGTTCTAATATTATCGACGAATATAATTGTGGCACCGGATTCCACAATTATTTTGTCATCAGAAACTGTGTGCAAAAGATGCCACAAATATATCCGTAACACATTTTCTGTGTTTGGGGGTTCCATAAGTATTGCTGTATATACAGTGTGTTTGAAAGCCATGTTGCCATATTTGTTATAGGAATAAGTTGGTGCTTTACCTTTTCTGTGATACGGATACTCTGTTGGCTACTATTATATTTTTTTATTTAGTGTACGATAGTGTTATAATATTTTAGAATTAAATATAAGAAAACTAAAAACGTCTTCGACTATAGTTACTATAAAGATCTTCGAAATGCAGTTACTAACGCAGTCCGTCTGGAGAAGAATGGTTACTTAAATTATCGGTCTGCTTCTTTAATTAAAAAAGATCTTTGGAAAGCTATGAGGTTATTCAAAATTGTAAATAAACCAGTTATAGAGATCCCTCATGAGCTTAAAGATCCTGTATCTATAAATAATTATTTTACATCTGCCTTTAGCCCTGTAAATTGTTGTCCTGAGACAACCCAATGGTATCAGTCAAATATTTTCAACCCAGATATTATTTTCTCGTTTAAAATGGCCACTATTGATGAAGTTAAATTCGGAAGCTGTTGGATATGGATGTGATAATATTTCTGCAAAGATGCTACAACTCTCCCTTTCTATTACTGCTCCTTATATTACGCACATTATAAATTGTTCTTTGGAGGTAGGTTATTTTCCGGACACTTGGTAAATACGCTTTGGTAAAACCACTGCCCAAATCAAATAAACCTGAATCACTTAATGATCTTCGCCCAAAATAAGCATTTTACCGGGACTGTCAAAAATTTTAGAAAAGGTTATCTATAAACAGATATACGATTATATTTTTAGAAATAATGTAGTTACGTATATACAATCAGGATTTAGAAAAGAGTTTAGTACAACGACTCTGCTTCTTGACTTAACAGATAATATACTTCGATCATTTGATGCAGGAAAAGCAACCTCAGTCATCGTGCTTGATTTTTCTAAAGCCTTCGACACTATTGATCACGCTCTTCTGTGTGCTAAATTGAAATATTTTGGATTTAATGATACCTCCTTACAGTTTTTCAAATTTTGTTTGGTAAATCGTTATCAAAAGTCATAATCGATAATAATTCATCAGAATTTGCATCTGTCAATTCAGAGGTGCCTCAAGGTTCGGTTCTTGGTCCTCTTCTTTTTTAAATATATATTTCCGATCTGTATAAATCTTTAAATAATCTGAAATTGCACTCTTTTGTAGATGACACACAACTGTATTTCTCTTTTGAACCTAACACTGTTCAGGATAACTTAAAACTAATTATAAAAAATGATCCTCTAAAAAATGTTAATAGTTGTAGAAACTTAGGAGTCATATATAACTGTACGTTACGTTTTCAAGAGCATGTCACCCTTTTAGTAAAAAAATGCTATTTAGTTATGCGTCAACTGTATAGAAGTACAGGCATTTTAAACTTTAAATTGCGTAAGTTACTTTGTGCAACTATCGTAATGTCAATTCTTAATTATGGGCTCTTGGTATTTTACCCTTGCTTAGATCAGGTTACGAAATTAAAGTTGCAAAAAATTCAAAATAATTGTTGCACATTTGTCTTTGGCATAAGAAAATATGATCGTATAATATGCAAAATAAAAGAACTTCAATGGTTAACCATAGATAATTTATACAAATATCACCTCGCCTCATTGATATATCGAATTATTTCGTCGTCAAATCCTATTTATTTAAAGAACAAATTAGTATTTCGTGGAGACGCTCATAATCTGGATCTGAGATATCCTCATAGTCTTATGCTGCCAAGATATAGACTAGCTATTTTCCAGCGATCGTTTACTTACAACGCTGTTTTAGTGTTTAATAGTTTAACAAAAAATTTTTCTTTTATTTAGTTTATCTTATTTTTCTAGTAGCCACATGACTATTTCTATCATTTCAATATTATATTATCATTTATGTCAATTTATAAATCATTTTTTTTTCATGTTCTACTTATTTCAAACTGACTTTGTAAACTTGAGGTTAAGTGGAGTAGCTCTAGCTAGACTTTGCCTCATGTATCTCGTGTTTGTAAATTTTTACAGACTAAATAAAGGCAATTTATTATTATTATTACTATTATATATAATAAAATACAATATATGTGGACCCCCTGTATAATAGAATAGAGTTATTTCTGTCCTTTAAAAAAAAATTAAAAACGATGACACCCGTCGACTTTTAATACATATAAATGTGTGCCTTTTAAGGAAAAATTTAAATGTACAGGGTAATTCACGCATGCCTAGCATACTGCATAAGTTTTATTTTTAATAGACTTCCCTGTATATTTTTTATTTGTAAAAGCTGCTTAATAACCTGATCTCGACAAACTATATCTTGTATTATGTAGGGTCTATTATGAATAATACAGGGTGGAATTTTAAAATTATACAGTGTGTAAACCACTCATGGAATACAATTGTTTGCGTCCTTATTTTAGAAAATTATAAAAAACCGCCTCACCTGTTACTTTTAAATTCAAATGTGCTCTTTAAACATGAATTTAAATGTACAAGATGATTCATGAGGGCAGAAGATTCAAGGACACAAACAATTTTATTCCATAAGTGGTTTCCACACTGTTTAATTTCAACATATTAACTACCCTTTAATACTCATAATAGACTCTACATGACATAGTTGGTTGAGATCGGGTTATTAAGGAGCTTTTAAGAATAGTAAAATATACAGGAAGTTCTATTAAAAGTAAAGCTTTTAGACTATGGTAGGCTTGCCTGAGTCACCTTGTCCAGTATATTTAAAGAGCGCATATTTATATTCGACGTGCTTCAGCATTTTTTATAGGACCATTAAGCTTGCGGGGGCACATAAGCTAAATCCGATTTAACCTTTGCAATATTTTTTCACCGATTTTTCACTAATTTTTGACCACCAAACCACCCTTAAGTGGAGTAATTCTGCTGCCTTAAAGTTCAAGCTAGCAGAATTCAAACAAAAAACTTTTTGTTTATGACATTTTTTTTTCACTAATTAATTACTACCATCATAATTTTTCACCACCGAACCACCCTTAAGGGGAGCGATTCTCCTGGCATACGGTTCAAACTGGCAGAATTTAAAAAAATATATTTTTGCCTATGCCATATTTTTTCACCCATTTATAAATTATAACTTTTAAATAAAATAAAAAGTGTTCTGTTCTGCTCCCCTAAACTAATCTTGGAACGTCTGAGGTGAATAGGGCATGTAATGCGGATGGAACAAAATGACCCAGCTAGAAAACGCTCCTTGATAGACCCATTGGTCAGAGAAGAAGAGGAAGACCTAGAACAAGGTTCCTTGATAACATCGATAAAGACATGAAAAATATGGGAATACGTGCTTGGCGGAGAGAGAAAGGCGAGGGTTGGGGAAGACTGGAGAGAAATTCTTGAGGAGGCTAAGACCCACGTAAGGTTGTAAAGACGGAATGATGATAAACCAATCTTATTTGAAAACGTTACTGCTAGCTTAATATCCGAGCCAGTGGAATTGGAAAAAAAAAATTTTGAAATGCCACAGTGTTCTGCTAGGATTTTACAAATTCATTACCACCCTAGTAATTATTCACCCCTCAATTTACTCCTATCGGAAGTCAATAATTCTGTTACGTTAAAATTTAAGGAGAAAAAATATTCTTTAAAATTTCACCGCCCTGTACTTATAACTGAAATAAAACAGTAGTGTTCTGCTGTTAAGTTTTTACTAAACTTTGACCATCCTAATCATTTTCCCCCCTAAATCAATCCTATTTAGTAAAGTTCTTACTAGCTTAATATTCGAGACAGCGAAATTTAAAAAAATAGTTTTAAAATACCATCATGTTCTGATAGGTTTTTGTGAATTTATTACCACCCTAGTAATTTTTCACCCCTTAACTAACCCATTAATACCCCAATACTCTGTTAATTTTTACCTATATCCAACTGACAATAAATATAATATCGATATAAAATTAAACAATATAAATATATTTAAATTTTTGAAATGCAGCTAATATAAATCTATTTTACTACTCAAATAATCTAAACTAGCTGTTCTGTCCAACTTGTAATTTCCGTCTTATTTGAATATTCTTAAAATATTTATCTGCTAAAATGTTTTCCAAGTAATATAAACTCTTTATGTTATACAACTAACCTAAACAGTATATTTAATACCCTTATTATTTAAATAATAATAAAATTTAATACCTAAGCTTTTTTCCAAATTTTCAGGTACCTATCCGGTATCTTTTAACAATAGGTGTCTCGATCCGCCTTTACAATTAGCTAATTAAAGTAATGGATGTAATAAAATTATTGGAATTTGAATATTTCTTACCTGCTAAGTATTATGTTAAATATAACAATTCCATTGTATTTACTAAAACTCAACTTGATTTCAGTTATTTTATATTCATAAAAGGGTACTCACGACGCGAATCCGAGTAACTTTTTTAAAACAGTTAAAATTTATAATTTTTGTAACAAAGTATTTTCATATTTTCAATATTTAGACTATTCTATATTTAAAATATTCAATATATTTAAACATTTAAAAAGTATATATTATTTAGCACCGAGTAACATTTGAGAATGCTTTTTAATTTAAGTAGTCGAGAAAAAAATGACTAGTCTGTTAAAAATATAGTAAAACACAAAAAATATAGTAAATGTGTGGATGATAGAATTGGTGTGGTTGGTTAACATTTAGTAAAAACGTGTCGTTGGTTAACATTTACTAAAAACAGATCAGTTTCTTATTTTGAATAAAGTGCAGTATAATTACAAAAAAATTCTACCCCTTTAATTTTAACCTACCAGAATTATTGACTCCTCACTAGGGTTAGTCTTGGGATAAAAAATTACTAAAGTACTAATAAATTCGTAAAAACCTAGCAGAATACTGTGATATTTCAAAATTTTCTTTTTTAATTCACTGCCTCGAATATTAAGCTAGCGGAAACGTTTCCAAATAAGATTGATTTAAGGGTGGAAAATTATCAGGCTGGTCAAGGTTTAGTAAAAACTTAAAACACTTTTTCATTTCAGTTATAAGTGGAAGACGGTGAAATTGCAAAAGAAGATTTTTTCACTTTAATTTTATCCCAACAGAATTATTGACTTCCCATAAGGGGTAGTTGAGAAGTGATAAATTACTAGGGTGGCAATAAATTCATAAAAATCTAGCAGGACACTGTGGTATTTCAAAAATATATTTTTTTAATTTCGCTGGCTCGAATATTAAGTTTGCGGGAACTTTTCCGAATAAGATTGGTTTAGAGGTGGAAAATTCTCAAAGTGGTCAGAGTTTAGTAAAAACATAACATAACACTTTTTTATTTCAGTAGAAGTAGAAGATGGTGACATTGTAAAAAAGATTTTTTCACTTTAAATTTTAACCAGAGTTATTGACATTTTATAAGGTCTACTGAACATAAAATCGCTACTTTTAAAAAGACGATCTAGAAGTAGTCGAAGTTAATAATTTTTGTTTAAATTGCTTTATAACACGATAACGATTTATTTTTTTATTTATTTATTGTATGTTATTATCATTTTTTCTTTAAACGTCGATTTCGAACGTCGAAAAATTGTTTGTTGACGAACATTGACAGATCCTGAGCATTGTTTTTAAATGGAATGTTCCATACTTTATTACATAATTGGATAGGTTCTTCAGAGAGAAGAAGATTGATACAATTACTATAGCGTTATCAAATCATATTAGAAAATTGGGGAAGAAAAATCCGGCCTACAATGGGACTCGAACCCACACCTTTTTGTCTGGCATACACAGCCTGATTTTTGTCTTTGAATTTCAAAATATCATTTGATACTAATCTCCATCAGATCAGAAAGTAAACAATAAATGCTATAGTGTTTTGATAATTGGTTGTTGAGTTAAAAAACGGCATATTGTATAAAAACGCTCAAATTTGACAGCCGTCATTTTTGTGGCAACGCTTTGATTTGTGTTTTAAGTTATTATATAAACCTCTAAAAAGAGGGTATCATATAATCTCCCATTATATTTAAAAAAAGATTCAAGATTAGCATTTTAAAATACTTATTTGCAATAACTGAGGGAGATGTTTGAAAAGCATTTTATATCATTTGACTCTAAAATTATAGTTTTCTAAGATTTAAAAAAAATTCTTCAATTAAAAATAAAATAGTTTCCATATGTCCGAAAATGTATAGTGAGGACTCTACCAACAATAATTCCAAAAGTTTTTCTCCAGGCTGGTCGGAAGCAATTCTTGTGATAAGTCTTTTATTCATTGATAATGGAAAGTTCATGCAGCTGCTATTTCAACTCCAATTTTAAATTGTCTTAGACTTAATAAAAATTTTAACTTGAATAACTCACAACAGACCCTTTAATTTGATCTAAAATTTAAGGCATATTATTTCAGTTTTCTTTATACTTAAAAGTTTATTTTTCACATAACTATTCGCAACTGGGTCCTATGCACCAAATTTCAATTTAATCGGTTTCGTAGATTCGAAATACATTTTGTGTAACAGAGTCAGACGGACGAATGAATGGACGACCAATTTTATATTTTTTTTATACGGGTCTACAGAACTATTAAAGTGTAATTTTCATAAGTCAAACTTACATAATTTGCATGAAAAGTAGGTGTGAAAAGTTATACGAATGGCCACATCACATCACTGAATATAGAAAACTTTATTTTAATTAGTATCTGATACCCAATCTAACTATAATTTTTGGAGAAATAATACGCTTTTTTTTTAAAGTTAGTATTCCTTTAATCTTTCCATAAATTAATATTCTATTATTTCTGGTCAACATCGCCATCGCGTATAAGAAAATTGTTGCACTTTTGTGGCACCTTTCACACACTTACACGTTTTATTCCCAAAATCGAAATAAAAATCATTTTATTTCAACTGAAATGGGCAACACCGCAAGGCCATCTCAGAGGGCGCCACTTTACGACCACGCCCACGATGCCACAATTACGTGTGTAAATTCAATCTGCCTCAACCTGATTTCTGGCAACATACGCAGAATCGGCGTAATACAATTTTTATTTAAGCTCTATTCGATCCTATGTATTAAAAACAATATCTATTAAAAGCACATAAGAAAAAAGAGTATTTAAAGTTATTTAGACAGTAATTACTACTAAAACAAAAAAAATGTTGGGGAATGAAATTGTGGTAACGTGTGTAAGTTACCACAATTTACGAAGTTACCATAATACAGGAATATGTTCACACACGTTACCACAAATATCGGTGCACACACACACACACACACACACACACACACACACACACACACACACACACACACACACACACACACACACACACACACACACACACACACACACACACACACACACACACACACACACACACACACACACACACACACACACACACACACACACACACACACACACACACACACACACACACACACACACACACACACACACACACACACACACACACACACACACACACACACACACACACACACACACACACACACACACACACACACACACACACACACACACACACACACACACACACACACACACACACACACACACACACACACACACACACACACACACACACACACACACACACACACACACACACACACACACACACACACACACACACACACACACACACACACACACACACACACACACACACACACACACACACACACACACACACACACACACACACACACACACACACACACACACACACACACACACACACACACACACACACACACACACACACACACACACACACACACACACACACACACACACACACACACACACACACACACACACACACACACACACACACACACACACACACACACACACACACACACACACACACACACACACACACACACACACACACACACACACACACACACACACACACACACACACACACACACACACACACACACACACACACACACACACACACACACACACACACACACACACACACACACACACACACACACACACACACACACACACACACACACACACACACACACACACACACACACACACACACACACACACACACACACACACACACACACACACACACACACATATATATCTATATATATATATATATATATATATATATATATATATATATATATATATATATATATATATATATATATGCATATATATATATATATATATATATATATATATATATATATATATATATATATATATATATATATATATATGCATATATATATATATATATATATATATATATATATATATATATATATATATATATATATATATATATATATATATATATACGACGCTACGATGATTAGAATTCTCTCTACGAGGAATTAAAATCTCTAAGTTTCTTTAATTTCATGTTTACTATCCAGCATCAAAGTCTTAATACTATATTTATTTGTTTCATAGTTAAGCATCGCTTTAATTAAATAAATAAAGTACATGTGATCAATTTTTAAATGTGATACCACGGTCATTGCCCTCACCGCCTTAAATATTTGTTATAAGATTTCGAGACTATCTTCTAAGATTAACTGCTGTTTCATCTGCATATCCACAGTTTTTAACGAATGAACCGATGATTTTTATTTTTCTTACTCTCTTTTTCCGTCGCACTCTTTCTCTATATTTTTTTTTATATATGCTTGTGAATATTTTCAAATTCCTATTTATGTTGTTAGTGGCATCTTTTACATATTTTAATCGAAAACTTTTATACTCTCCCTTACTTGTTCATATAGATATGCTAATTTAGTAAATCTGTGGACGACGCGTCTGTGGTAGGTTTACACCAGATGGATACCATGTAATAGACCTGTGACTCTCTGTGTCTGTGTATAATGGATGAATCTTTACCTATATGGGGGTTGTTACTTTAATTTCGGGATACAAGAGAATAAAAATAGTTAAAATGAAAAAAATGTCTTATCCACTTTTGCATATACGTAAACCAAGAGTCCAAACACTTTTTTCAATTGGAAGATGGCATAATCAAAAATTCTTGTTTAATTTGCAGTTAATTTATGCGTAATCCATTAGGACCATAATTTTTCACACCTAAATTATCATGTAAAATTTGATTTGTTTCATATCGATGTTGAAACATGATTGGATTTCGTACAATTTGTCGTACAACATCAACGTTTGCTGCTGTTTTTGATGTTTTCGATCGACTTTCACGAAACTCATCAATAAGAATACAGCGACCAAGTTTAAATTGGATATCACCGAAACACAGTTCAAAATGCAATTTTTAGATCATTAATGATTTTCATTTTCAATTTTCCCAATCGACATTTAAAAAACATTGTTGCTTTAAAACGTTATTACTTTACAACATTTTGACAATATAAAACGTCAAACATTAATAATTTTTATATGTAAATAATCTGATAACTCCTATGTATGTTAATAGTGAAACATTCCTGAAATTAAAACAATAATCCTCGAAACTCTAATTTCTGTTGTGAAAAAACATAATCAGATTTTTTATGAAATCTTCTTATAGTACCATCTTTATTGATAGTTGGCAACAATCCCAGATGTCTATCTTTTGCACTCGAAACAATGAATGTAAGTCCAAACCAGTCCAATCTCTTATATTTTTCAACCACGATGTTTGCGTTGTCCCAGTCTATTGGCTTGTATTTTTTCTTCGATAATTAACTGCAAACTGCAACCATTCAAAATGTTAAATATTCTGCCGACATTAAAGAAAAAATACGTAAGAAACAACTTCAAAATATTTTTAATAAAGATGCTGAGAATGTGATGTTCCCCCTATGAGGAACGCCTGAATTAATCTTTATTAAGGAAAGACGAATTACATGCTATGATTTTTCTGACGGATATTCTCAAGTTAAGTTGATTTCTTGTAATCGAATTAACTATCTTACAAGTAAAGTCGTTACAGGAACGTAACTCAACAATATTGACAATATCATTTTAAAGTCGTCTACTTTAAAATTTATAATGTATGTCTGAATTGTCAATATAATGAGTCAGATAAAATTAAATTAGAAGAATTTTTCATAAAGTAACAAAAAAATAACATGTGTTTAATTTACTAATGTTTGTATTTTGAGAATGATTTCCGAAGTGGGAATTGAAACGTCAATAGTAATCTGCAAATAGTAATCACTTTAAAATGCGACAACAAAATAGCTTCAGAACAATATTTTTAATAATGTATTTTTTTTCTAAGGAAATTGTTGTATAGCGACACATGTTAAGTTGACGTTGACGGTTTTACATTAAAAATATCATTTTCTTAACCGACTTTATTTTTAATTTAATATATGATATTAAATACATTTTTTTATTGTTAGGTATATGAAATTTCTTATATTTTGTGAATAATTAAGTTCTTAACGTACTTGTTAGTAATAAAGTTTGTTTAGCAGAAAATGGTTGACTTCAATTAGTGCGGTCGTAAATATTATTGTTAAGACCGGTCCGGAGCGATAAGTAAACGAGGTAGACAGAGTTGGTCTTCTGACAATTAACACTGACTAGACGGTACTCCTATAATAAAACAAAGGATCCACAAAATTTACAATAATTACGACGACAAAAACAAAAAACGGTTGTAAAATATATTCCTTTGTCTTATATAACCAAAATTAATGTTTTCAAATGAGTTTTAAAATAAATTAAATCTGTTTTAATTGCTAAGATTATAGAAAAACAAACATTAATAATAATTTGTGGTTCTGAAAAGAACCGTTTTTCCTTATCGTAACATTTGTAGATTTGATGACAGTATCACTCCATACATAGTTGTATTTCGCTATCGCTATCCTCATCTAAATTAATTACGATCGGTTTAATTACATTCTGATCTACACGACCATATTAATTTTCTTTACTTATTACGTGTCGGACTGAATTTCTCCAACTACTTGGAAGAATATCATTGACATATTTTCTTATTAACTCTACAACAGTACTACTTAACATTGGAGAAATATTTTGTGACCTCACGTTTGACTTTAATTCGTGCCACATTATGTTCTATGGGATTAAACATACAATAACAGGGTGGAAGCCGCAGCACTGTATGTCCCATTTCCTCTGCCAATGTATCACAAACATACACTTTTTTTTGTAGAAAATGACTTTAAAACTTCTAAAAGCTCTTGTTTGGTGTAACATTCTTCAAAATACATATCATTCTTACTTAGTTGGCGACTGTGATATCTTGCATTGTCCATTACTATCACGCCATTCTGAGGAATGTTTGGCATAAGATTATTTTTGCACCATTCTTCAAAAAGTTCTGCCGTTGTATCTTCATAGTAGTCGACGCAGGAGTCTTTAATATTCTTTGCAGAAAGCCACAGAGCATTTGGAACCCAACCATTTTCTGATCCAGCATGTAAAATCGTTATTCTTTTCCCTTTATTTGACGGAGCTTTTGTCTTACATCTACCGGAGGAATCGGCAAATCCTTTAGGTCGCGTCGAATGTGTGTCAAACCATGTCTCGTCGAGGTAAATTATCGGACGATTTTCAGAACGGAATCTTCTTATCGAAGTTATATACTCATAACACCATTTTTAGAATCTACGAGATTCCACAATTACTTTTCAAAATTTTCCGTAAGCTGGTGAGGCTACAGCTTATTTGGATTTTCTTCGTTGCTCTTCGCACATGGTATAGACTTTTCGAAGTATCAAGTCCTTATCGGCTTCGTCCATACATTTGGTGAAACTGGAATCTTTACGTTTTTTTTTTATTTCTATGGAATTTGATGTAAATCTTTTTACTGTGGTCATAGGTATTTTCGTCAAATCGCATATTTCACTCGTAGCGGAAGTTGTGTCAAGTCCTCTTTTAAGTAAGGTACTGTATATAGTTTTTACAATTTGCTTTGCATCTACAGATAACTGTTTCTTCTTTACCGGAACATTAGAAGAAGCCCCATTATTATTATCCCACGGACGCCAGATAATGAAAGAAAACGTAATGAATAAAATGAGTAATACTACTTAACACTTCCCGTGATAAAGACATAAAGACAAACAAATCTTATCAAGAACTCCTATTTAAATACTGGTTGGTGTTCAGTTCTTTAAAACCCATTATATAAATACCTGAAAATTCATTTAGAATTCGAAAAACCCTCTTATCAGTACAGTTTCGTCAATATAAGCCTTATCTGTATTAATGAAATTATCATGAGTTTGGATTGTACGCAATTAAATCAACATTAAGAAATGAAGATTGACAAATTTTACCAGGAAAGTTATTTAAATTTTATCTGAAACCGGACTTTTTTTTACTATTATCGGTTAACCCAGGATGTTTATAGTTGGTACTAATTGAAATCAACCATTTACTGCTAAACAAACTGAACAAACACAAATGAACGTGGTGTATTATATTATTTGTATATCAGTGGCTACGGTGCTTACCAAGTCGGGCAGTGTTGGTTCGATCCTCGGCATAGACATCACAAATTTTTAAATTTCTAAATGAACTGAGCTGTCCCCTTGTTCGGAGAACACGTAAAGCTGTCGGCCCTGGGTACGTAAGTAGCCGTTAACACTAAAACCTGAGCCAGAAAGTTACAAGAATGGAAGATGTACAATAAGCCATTTTGCTGCAGTACGTCCGGTTGATAACAACAAATGGTTTCCGAAAAATTTTGTTTTAAATGTGATGTAAAATTTGAACGATATTTTTCGCCGACTAATATCGATATCGAAATATAGAACGTCGGATTTTCCGACGAAGTTCAACCACGGATTTTATCCCTCTATGCCTTTGAGAGTACTGAAAAATGAAATCAAGGAGAGTAAAATATGTGAAAACTGGGATTTCCTGGGGAAATTTGCCTGAGGATTGAATTAAATAAAAAAAAATATTTTTTTTAAATAGTTTTCTCCCTCATGCCATTTAAACGAATCAATAGAGGAGTATTTATTCTTTTTAAAAAATTTGGCATAAGGGCTACTGGTGCCCTAAGGGTGTTAAACATGTAATGTTAAGAGGTCAATATCCGTGATTTTCTCCTTCATGCCACTTGAATGTTTGTTAATTTTCACGATATGGAACCTACAAAAAAGGCATAACGGCAGGTCGTAAAAACAAAAAATTTTACCTTAAAAAAGTTGCGGGAAATTAGAAAAATTCGCTTTTTAGAAAAGCGCACCCTGGTTTAATTCTAAATTTCCATTTCTTTTTGCTTATCTCATATAACATTTTCAGTACACAAAAAGGTATAAGTGATAAAATCATGGTTGAATTTCGTATTGAAAACCGACGGTCTAATACGAATGCATCCCAGTATAAAAAAAAAATGTTATATCGTTCCAAAACATCGTTTGTGTGTTGACGATCTTTCTCACTATACGTGTCCCCTTGTTCGTTCTCCACATAGTCGGAGAGAGTTTAATAATTTATAGACACCCATAAAAGTCTCGTTCCCAATCTAAAGCTTAAAACGTTCAACACCGAAAAATACGACTCTAATAATACTTGACACGATCCTCTACAGTTCAGCTACTTTGATTTATACCAAACCCCCACGATATATACCTGTAGTCAACTTTTACCTATAAATAAACACAAAAAGGAAGCGTTGGAATAAAAAACAAAAAAAACTTTACAAATCGACGAAGACATTTCTAAACTGTTAAAATAAAATCTCCAAAAATAGCGCCCCGTATACAAACAGATTTTGTATCTGGAAATAGAGTTAATAAGCACTACCCGAGAATAAATTTATTAGTCGACATAATTTTTAATCAAGTTAAGATTGTGGAGATTAGAAAGAGCTAATAACTTAGAAACTTTTCTCATCTGACAACAACAACAATTTATTATGCTTTAATGTTATTTGTGTGCTTTATAATTTAAGAAGTTGGTGAAAATGTAGGGAATGAAGTTTCCCTAAAATTTTCTCTGAAACATTTCGATAGGAATAAAGTTCACTCAGACATTTAATTATTAATTAATAATCCTTATAGTCCCACAAAACAGAAATACAGAACAGAGAATGAACAAAATTGCGCAAACTGCAATAGCTGTCGAGTTTTTAAGAATTTTACAATGATTTTACATTAACGTTGACAGCACATACGAATTTTGGATCAAAGTTCTGCCATCTTTAATATTGAAAAATTAGATTTGAATGTTATATTAGAATTATTGACTACTCTTCGTATATTTAAGAATAATTCTTCTTGTTACCAGTTTTTGTTTGTTGGTCATTAGTGACTTTGTGTTTATCTTTGAGACAACGTCAACAGTCAACTTGAACTGGTTTATTTGATATAAATAGATCGTCTAGCTTTCTGGTAATTAAATGTCAAAAAATTGTTATATGGTCAGGATCACCACATTGTTCTAAAAATAACGTGTTTTGAGATAATAATAATTATTAATAAACTTAATTATACAAAATAATTTTATTCAAATTTAAAAACTGACGGCTAATGTGACACCGTTTATTAATACGAAAGCTAATCTAAAAAACTGATAGCATTTTGTCAGATCCTGACAATATTCATTTTTCTAAAAATTTATGACCACAATTTGTTGTTCGTTCTGTATTTCTCCACCGTTTTCATAAATTTTTCAACACAATATTGATTAAGATTCGTCTATAGGGCGTGTTTGTAGGACGAAAATTGAAATATGCGCTAATCATTCCTGAGTCCTCCTGGCACAATGACATAAAGCAGCATGAGGTGAAAATAATATTTCCTTATATTTGGGACTTCTTCTTAAACTAGGTCAACATATCGTGTTGAGATTCCACCCTTTGAACTTACCCACCAAACTAAAACTTCGTTAGCAAATTTCGCTTTTGCTTTAAATTTAAATTCGTTTGGATAGTTTTCAATATTAGAGGTGTAAAGTCAGTAAATCTCTTGAACTGTATTTGCATGTATTTCAGATCTTCCTTCTTTTTCGGTATTGTAGACATTTCGACAAAATGTTACTATTTAGTCTTGTATGACCCTCCGAAACAGCGAGTCAGATATCGACTAGAAATACCAATTGCACAGATTGTACAAGTGTATTAATCCTTTTTTGTGTTAAAACCTGATGTCCTTCAGTTTTCGACAAATCATTGCCAGGGATAATCTCTTCCTATTCTCTTATTGCCCTATAAATCGTTGCCGAGCTAACATTTTCATCTCTGGACCTGAAGAAGTTAATTTCACGTTTGAGCAACTGTCCAACACAGCGATAAAAAAATTTGCGAATATCAAGTTTGTACGACATTTTGAACTTATTTATTGAATAAGTTTAGCATTTATCAATAAAAAAAAAACATAAAAAACAAACAAGTTACATCAAACCATCCATACGTTCAAAAAAGTCAATTGCAACATCAACCATCAACGACAACCAAAACGTATGTTGTTGTTTCATGTTTTAACCTTGTTTAACTCCCCAGGCTACGTGGTAGCTACAAACCAATATTGTCAGAAAGATTTCCTACCTTTGGGTGCCGGTTGGACCAAGTACAAGTTCCATTGGAAAACGGTTCTTTTTAGATTGTTAGACTTTTTGTTTTGATGTTGATGATAGTGTGTTTGGCATGGAAACTAGTCCTTTTGCCACAGATTTTTAAATGATTTATGTTATGTTTATCAATTAAAAACTTGATTGTACTAAATTTATATTATATATCCGGATGCATATAAGTGATTACATATGAGTTCGTATATAGATTTCTGATTCAATGACAGTAGGTGGGTTATGTTTACTGGAAGTTGCACATTACTTTTAACTAGGTTTTCATAAAACGTAGATGAGAGTGCTTTATTTTTAATACATCCAAACAGGATGTGATTAACATCACACTGGGAAATATTATCGCATAAACACTTTCCTGATTCTATAATGTTTAATCTAGCCAGGTGAGCAGGAACAGCACCGTGACTAGTTTTTAATCTTGTAATAGTTGCTGCTGATCGTTTAGATATATTATAATGGAATATGTGTGGTAATTCTGTTAGGGATGACTTTTTGTTTTGTTCGGTATAAACGCGTGAAGGATAGCTGTGGCTGTGTCCTCACTCCTCACCTTGGATCAGGTATCGTTGTGCAATGAGGTTGGGAAGCCACAGAAAACCAATCTCTCCCTGTTCTTGTGATGAATGCGACTTTTAAGGAGTGTACGGGGTGGGGTGCTCACTGTTTAAGTGTGCGTTCATAACGAGGCGCCGACCCTCGATCGGACCATAGGATGGTATTATATTATCATCGCCACGTAAAATAAATGCATTATTTTAAATAAGAGCGTTCACTGTCAGTGCTATGCTCTAGGCGAGGATACCATGCCGTGGTCTCCGTAATGAACGCACCCTTACTCACTGTATCAAACACGGGGTATTTGGTGTGTGTGGGTTTGTGTAGTTATTGGTTGTGTGTTTTTGGTTTGTATGTTTATTGATTTTTAAGCTTGTGTGGTGGTAAAGTGTATGTGTGGGTAAATAATAAGAGTATGTACCTATGTATGAATGATGGATGTGTATGTTGTGTTTGTGTGTTTATATGCAGAGTTAAGTGAAGGTTTGGTTTATGGAGTTGTTGTAGAAGGATGTTGATATGACATACCTATACAGTGCATTGGACATTTGGTTTAAGTAGCGAATTGTGTCACTCCTCTTTTCAGGGAAGACATTGAAGGGGATCATGGATTAGAGGTGGATTAGGGATTTCATGTCCGAGATAGGTCGTATAAGGGGATTTGCTTGGAAGTGGGTACGGGTTGTTTGTGTTTTGTGTCTTTTGGTTGGAGTCTTCTGTGTGAGCATTTTTGTCAAAATGCCGGGTGGCCTCCATTACAGTTAGGACATTTGGGAACATCTATCGTGGGGCATGCAGTAGACCTGTGTTGTTGTCTACAGTATGGACAAATAACTGATTTTTCGGGGCATTCGTTGCTGAGGTGTAGGCTTTTGCAGCATCTCGAACAGTATTTTAGTCGAACCGGAACGGAATTACTTGATCTTGGAATCTCGCATTTCAATTGTTCTCCTTCGATTTTAATACCACTCGAGAGTGCATTAGCGAATTTAGTTTCAGAGTTTGTGAAAACTCTAACAAAAGAAGTGGATTGATTTGTAGAGCGATTAATTATACGAACTATTTTGGTGAATGGGAATTTGTTTTCGGATAAATTATCCTCGATGTGTTTTTGAGATAGTTTCTTGTCGACGTCGGCAATGACTAAAGAAAAGCTTTGTTGATGATTTCTTCTTTGTTGACAAATCTCATAGTGTATTTGGCTGTCTTAGTATCGCTGCGTAAGTATTAGAAAGTATCGTCGTTTGTATCACTGTCCTGAAACTTTGATACCGCGTGCATGTAACTGAGATTTCTCTCAACGTATATGTTGATTTTTTTGAATCACGATACTTAAAGTATACACAATTTTGATTTTCAATATGGCAGATCGCGAGTTTTGGGAGGAATTTCTCAATTTATACAAATTTTATCCATTTTTATGAAACTCAAAATGCAAAGAATATTCAAATAGACAACTTAGGAAATCGGCAATAACAATTTTGGTAAAAAAATACATTGATAAGTATCCTAATAGTGATCGCAATTTTTTCATGAAGAAAATACACAACTCTCGTTGAGTCTTTAAATGAGAACTGAAAAAAGTTGTAACGTCCTCAATAAGTAGATCAGCTAGCGACGAGGTATACGTGCCGAACTTGTGGTATTATGACATTTTAAGCTTTATTGTCCACCCTGAAATGCATAGAGAGGCAAAATAAAATTTAGGATGTGAAGAGTTGGAGGGATCATTTGGTTCGTGTACTTAATTAATTCTTGCAGTAAATTTGTCACGTCATTTGTTTCTGTCACGTAACCATTGCTTTACCCATATTCTTTTATGTCATCTTTTCTTTTTGAAATATCTGACAACGTTACTGCTACTGCAATAAGCACAGGTGGAGGCGGAAACATCATTTCTTCATCTGAATTGAAGACAATTTTAATTTACTGATGTTTCATGAGTCCATCTCAACGTGCAGGTACAGTTGAGATACAGATACAAAACTCAAGATACGAGTATCTCAATTTTTCGTGATACATGTAACGATACCGATCTCACCGTGAATAGAGCCATTTAATTACAATACCGATTCAGACCAACCGCAAACGCCGGGAACACTCGAAAGAAATAATTCCAGAAAACGGACATAAATCCTGAAAAGAATGTACTATTACAAAACAACGACACCGAAAGTCTTAAAGTTCTTGATAATAGGTTAGATTATTTAAGTGTAATAAGTGTAATAAGTGTAATACAATAAAACGGGTGATGGAAAAACCGTTTGTTAAATAAACAAATTTACCGCTTCTACTAATTAATATTAAAATATTAATAGTACGTAATATAAAAGAAATATTGAAATTGTGCATTACTATAAAAGTCAAAAGCATCAATTTCGGGTTATTTATGAATTGCCAAAACGGTATTTTTGGAACAGAGTCAATTAACATAACTAGTTATTTTTATGGCGTTATGTAACAGATAAAAATATGTTAATAGGTCAACATTACTTTAGTTATGTATTTATATATAGTACAATGTGTTTAGAACATGTGTACGTTTATTATTGTTTGTATTTGTAGTAATTTAGATTACGAGAGTCGTAATTGTTTTGCTGTTATTTTAATTTTAATCACTATTACTATTAGTCATAGATGTGCAATTTTTATTATTTATTGTTTCGTAATAAACGCTGATACCTTAAAACTATAATTACAACGATATAAAATGTTCATTTGTAGAACCGTCATTTTTATATGGGTATTTATTACTTCATGAAAGACCTAGCTACTACGAAAAGAACATACAAATAAGGACTGAAGTTGAAATTGTAGTAAAATTTTTCTCTTTCCCTTCGTAATATATCCCTTTCCAGTTCTGTTGCATGCATGTCCATTTCCCCCTTACTCCGTAATATCGTCTCTCAAGACTATTACTTTTCCCAATCATTTCATCATTTAAAGCTGTCTTGTCGCTTAATATATATATATATATATATATATATATATATATATATATATATATATATATATATATATATATATATATATATATTAAATTATTATTGATGAACTGCTGCGGTATCCGTTCCCTAATCGCGCGTAATGTATTGGCCAACTGATCTAAGGTTTAGGGCGGTTGAAGGAGCCTGTTTTGTTGCCTAGACATTTCGGCCCAAACATGTTCAATGCAATTCATATCAGGTGAACATGGTGGCCACTCCATTCTTGTAATGATATGAGCTTCTATACACTCGTTGACAATTCTTGCACGGTGAGGACGAGCATTATCATCAATCAGAACACATTTTTCGCCTATTGCACCAAAAAATGGAACAACTATTGCTGCTATGACTCTGTCTCGATATCGTTTAGCAGTCATTGCCTTATTAATTAAGACGACTAAGTCCGTGCGACCGTCAAAACATATGCCTCCCCACACGCAAACGGATCCACCTCCAAAAAATGTGGTTGGGACTCTCAGATTTTTATTGTAACGCTCTCCTCTTTCCCTCCACACCAATATTCGGCCATCATTCGTATACAAACGAAATCTGGACTCGTCAGTAAAGAGACAATTCCTCCAATTTTCAAAATTCCACTGATAGTGTTTCATCGCCCAGTGATATCTGCATGCTCGCTGCTCCCTAGTTAGTCGTGGATGGGTAGCGCGCCGTCTAGCCCTAAGATTGGATGCATGTAACCGTCTTCTGACAGTTTGACTGGAAGTCGCTCGTCCAGTAGCATGCCTGAAGGTACGGTTAATTCTGGAAGCCGTGAGTGTTTGTTCTTGCCGTCAGAACTACAAAACGGTCTTGCCGACGAGTTGTAGATCGTTCTCTTCCTCCTACATGCCTGTATGTTGCAGATCCAGTTGCTACATAGGGATTCCATGCACGACTTATCACACTTTGCGACACATTTAGCCTCATAGCAACCTCTTGTTGAGTTATGCCTTGTTGGATCCAACGAACTGGCATAATGTTTTTGTGATAAATATATTTCTTGACTTATTGACAACTGGTAAAGCCAATAGAAGCACTTTTATACGAATGATATATTCATGTTTGGAACAACATGTCTCTCTTTGTACGAGATAAGGGCCGATAAGAATAGGGAGAAAAAAACCACATGCAAAAAATATTGGCAATAAAGATAGCATATAGACTATAGTACAGGCAATTATTTTAAAAATAGTTTTATATGTTAATTTCAGAAATTTTAAAATTATCTACTTCAATTGTTGAGTAGTGTACATGTGTACATTATCAACTGCGTTAAGCATCCAGGAATGTCACTTTATAAACTCCCTATTATCTGACCCAACACTAATGAGAATAAATAAGAACTAAGTACTGAGCCTTGGTGACATAAAATCTTTCAGTCTCTTCCATATTTGTCCAATAACACTAGGTGTTACTTCATCATATATATCTCTCACAATCTTCACATACTCACCGGGAGTTCCTTTATAATTTAGTGGCAAGTCACTGATACCTAGCTGATAAAATATATCAGAAGTAATTAAAAACAACTGGATTATGAGATGGAAAAACTGCACTTGAATTTTGTTAAATAACAGAGGACAGCAAATAAATCCTTGTTTTATAACCAGGATGAAAATGTTTCCTAATTTTTATGGGATTGGATATCTCGGCTTCTCTGTTCAGTTCTTTTCAGTAAAATTCTCCGTTCAGTAAAATCCTAGGCAACCACGTTGCCCCTGAGATCTATGGGTGGGTATTCGCTGGTTTCACAATCTCCCTCCTCTTGCAAAAATCCAGCATTAGTTCATATGCTTCAATACTTAGATTACGTAAATCTGCTGTAATATTATCTCTCCACTGCATCCTTACTCTTTCCAGTGGCCTCTTTCCTTTTAGGTTCGCTTCCCAATCAGACCCGTCTGATGACATGCTGATATTGGTCTCTTGACTTGGTCGGCCCATCTCTATGCTTCTGATCTAAGATATAGTTCTTTTTAATTTTTTCAAAAAATAATTCCTTTTCAATTTTTCAGCAGTTTACTGTCTCTGTAGTAGTAAAGCTTTGCTTTTTATGCTTCTTCTTCTTCTTTTTATGTAGACATGACTCTGTCTGTTTTTCAATGTACCTCTAGTAAGTTGTCGTTCCATCGTTTTCGTGGGCTTC
The DNA here is from genome assembly GCF_040954645.1 of Diabrotica undecimpunctata. Lineage (NCBI taxonomy): Eukaryota > Metazoa > Arthropoda > Insecta > Coleoptera > Chrysomelidae > Diabrotica > Diabrotica undecimpunctata. The sequence continues at coordinate 88,010,153 of NC_092805.1, read as the reverse complement.
CTACTGATCGTCTTCCTATTGAGGAACCGTGTTTACTACTCTATTTGTGTTCATTTTACTTATATGATCGTTCCATTCAACTCTTTTATTTCTTACCCAGTTCTTGATGTTCTCCACTTTGCATTTATGTCGTATATCTGTACTTCTAGCTCTGTCCCAGAGTGTCTTATCATAAATTTTTTAGAGTGTTTTATCATAGGTGTTTTCATCTCTGCTTTTTCTAACATCATTTTTGTCCTCTCTGTGTCAGGTCGTGTTTCTGCTGCGTATGTCATTATTGGTCTGTCGACTGCTTTGTAAATTCTGCCGTTCATTTCTTTCCCGATATTTTTATTTCTCCATATTGTTTCATTTAGGAAACCTGCCGATCTGTTTGCTCTATTCACTTGTTCTATTATCTGACCTTCCAGCTCCAATTTACATCTTAGTAAATTTGCTTTTCATGCGAAAGTGTTAATTCCAAAATGTACAAGTTTTATTTTAATGATTATCAGGACTCAATATATTTTGATTCTATCGTACTGCAAGGATTTCCCTGTTAAAAATTGTAATTGGTTTAAGTTAAACACTGTAGCTATAAAAGTACGCGAATTTTTTAATTGCAAGTAATAAACAATCTAGTTAAACCCTCATGAGCACTCAGTTAACTAAATGTGAGTTCTCGTAAACTCCAGTGTGGCTCTAAAAGTTCGTTAGCACCAACCACACAATTACGGAATACTGAATTTAACCATCCAAAATAGAGCTGTTATATATACATAAATGAAGTGTTGGTAATGTTATTGCGTCGTTAAACTAATGACGAATATTTGAATAATTCAACTCCATTCCCGAACATGTTAGCTTGGCCGTAATTGTCAGCAATTAATAAAATGTTTTCTAACTTTATACCCTTTTCTCTGTAAATAAATTACACATAACAATTTTTAACCTTAAAACTATAATAGTTATCCTTCTTCAGCCTCTTTTCTGTATGGATGGATAATTTACGCTATTATAGGGTTGAAGTTTACTGAATAGTTACTTACCACCACCTTTTTAACATAGGCCAATGGACATTTTTCATCCGTTTTCTTTCGCATATACTCCACTAATTTCTCTTTCTTTTTTATCACTCAACAATCATAGTTTCACGAATTTCTAGTCTTTCACGCTATTGAGTATCAATTCAACCGAGTGCTTCACTCCTTACCTATTAAGTCATGATCTCGTTTGTAACTCACCCATCTCTTACGTAAAGAGTGCTTGCCACAGCAAATCTACACGCACGCTACTCACCCATGAATCTTTAATGTTTTTGATTCCTCTGTGTTCTATTTCTTCTCCAGTCGTTGGTGCCTTCATCAGCTATCAGAGTTATCCATGGAACCATGGTCGACACTGCCACTGTCACATCTTCGCGTTGGAAATAGCTTGTAAATCATGGCATCATGGATTTTTCTTTTTTATGTATTTCTCCTGCATTTAGTTATCCTTATATAATTAATTTAATTATTACGTAGTATCTTTCCCCACTTGTGTGCTTCAGGTATTACAGCATTCCTGTTTTGACGGTTTCTATTATTTCCATTTTCTTAGTCATCTTAGTCATTCTCTTAAATATACACAATTCTAGTACTTCCACTTTCTTAATAATCGCTATCCTCGGGATCCATGCTTGAATTTCGGAAAGTAATGGTCAACTCTCAATCATATGTTAGGTTTTTGATATCCTCATAAATTTAATTTTCTTAGTATAGATAGATAGATTCAATGACGTGGTTTTTGACCTATTCTACTTAGACGTTTTATGACCTTTTCAGATCTGTTGTGATCCTCTAATCCTAATTACATTCTCTACTCTGGCCCATTTTAAAAGGTCTAATAGCTTCGAGACTGAACCTTTCATGTAGCCCTTTGCTGGTGACTTTTCTTCGCGTAATCTAAAACACCGCACATTTGCCAGACTGACACAAAATGTGCTCTGCTGTTTCTTTCTCTAGGTGACAGAATCTGCATAGATCATCATCTGCCAATCCCATCAGCTTCAAATGCCTATTCGGCTTACAGTGCCTTGCTAACAGAACTACTATGGCTTTGACTGTTTTCCTGTCTTTGCTTCTTAGGCCTTTTAAATTTTGACGAATGTTCTATAAGGAACTGTTTCGCCTGTTTTTGTCCTGGTGAATTTCTCCACCATTCCAGAAATTTGTGTGCTACACACTTTCTTGTAGCCGTTCTTGTTACTGCCTTTGCCACGCCGCAGAAGGGTTCCGGTCAAATGAATGGCATTAATGAGCCTTGTTTGGCCATTTTATCTGCAACCTGGCTACGGTCTCCTTGTTAATTTGTCCCTACTGTACCGGCTCCTACACCCTCCTATGTTTTTAGGTCATCACTGTACCAGGTAGCTTCCGCTTGTATGGGTACACGTTCCTCCCAGTCTTCACTGCCTGGTATATTAATTTTGAATTTATTGTCAATCTATATATCTCGTAGCTCTTGTATCGATGGATAAATGGAATCTCAGTTCCTCCCAACATTGGTGGTTTTAGGCCTTGTAATGCTGTCTTTTTTGTGAAGTTGATGATTTATGTTTTTTGAGCATTGGCTATCAGTCTCTCTTGTTTACTCCAGTTTTCAACTATATTTAGGGATACTTGCATTCTCCTAGATACAACCTGGGGGAATTTGCCCCTGACGACGATTGCAATATCGTCAGCGTATCCTAGACAGTAAGTTTGTGGACAGATTTTTGAGAAGATCGTCTACCAAGGTTGCCCAAAGTAGAGTTGACAGAACTCCTCCTTGTGGACAAGTTCCACCTACTCTTGCTGATGGTTGCTTTACCCAGAGTAAATATTACTATCCTATTCTAAAGGAATGCCCTTATCCACCTGCATATTACCGCAGGTGTGCCTCATCTACTCACTGCTTTAACCAAAGAGTTGGTAGTAACATTATTAAATGCCCCTTCGATATCTAAAAAAGCGGCCGTTGCTATATCTTTGTCCTCTATTGACTTTAAGATAAGCCTATTTGGATATCCAAAGCTGATTTACCAGGTTGGTATGCATATTGACGATTGCTTAGAGGATTATCTTTTATCATTGTATCTCTTATATACATATCCAGACGTCTTTCTAGCGCTTTTAATAGATAAGATGATAGGCTTATTGGTCTATATGACTAAGTATTAGGTCTGACACTTTACCTACCTTGAGCAAGTGTATGACTTTAACCTTTTGCCATATTCCCAGTGCTGGCTTTGAGGAGCTTTAATATATCAATACTTCTAATCTCATACGCAAAAGTATTGGATATATCCCATCTGTCCCTGGAGACTTCTATGCCTGAAATTTATTTATAGCCCTGCTAATTCTGCTTTGTCTTGTGATTGCTGTGGCTATTTCCCAATATATTGAACTTGGCCTAGTCTACCTTTGGTTTATGTTGATTCGCTTAACTACGTCATTCAGTTGTTGGGGCCGGAAAGTGCGTATTTATGAGTTGTTTAAGACGTTCCTCTTTGGTCTTCGTAAATTTGCCATTAGCTTTTCTTTAGGAAACCTACTTCTTTAGCGGTAGAACCATCCTTTGCCAGAACTTTATAGATTTGAGAGCAGACTGCGACTACTGTAGTTCTAGAATTGTTCTTATCTTATCGTTAATTATCAACTCTTTATCATTATGTAAGGTTTTTGATATTCTCATATATTTAGTTCTATTAATATTTATGATAGTTCATATTTTTCTCCATGCTCAACCATTTTTTATGTGTCTAAAGATCTTGGAAGTTGTTCGTTAATATCACAGTATCATCCATGTACCTAATTACCTAATGTTGTTATTGGTTGTTTGGTTTATTGACCTTTTTTAGATGTTTATCCTTTGAGAGTTTTTCTTAAAGTTTATTCATAATATGCGTTAAAGATGAGTCATTTTTGGTTGTTGCTTATAATATAGTTTGACTTAGATTGGGATAATATAGTATATTTGATTTTGTTTTAAAGATGTCTACTCGTATTAGATGTTCATGGCGGACTTCATCGAAAATCTTGAGATCCTTGAATACTTTCTATCCATGAAATCTTTTCTATGCCTTTCTATGATTACTTCTAGATTTTGAGTCTTATTTTGTTCATTTTAAAAGCCTCTATCTTGTATTCCGTTCAAAAGTATGTATTACATCACCTAGCATAGAAATAGAAGTCTTAGAACTACTTAGTTACATATAAAACGCTTGTGACAAGAATAGAAATAGAGGAATAATGTACTCGGTAATTTGTTTTTTGTAATATCACTACAAGTAATACTTTTTAATACTGTTTCACGAAACAGTTATATAACACATTTTTTAAAGGTGTTATTTGATTCTTCTTGATGTATTCATAAGAGTATTTTAGTCATGTTTAATTCTGAATGCAAAAAACTGTTTAATAATGAGATTCACTACGTTTTATACAGAATATAATAGCCAGCTAAAAGCGTTTTAAAAATGTGAAGTATGAGCATCGTAAAAGGATTTTATTTTAAATGAAAATTATAAAAGACGTGAATAACTAAGATATGTTCTCACACATGTATGTAATAAACGTATTCATGGAAATTATGTGCATAATATTGACTCATATTACCGCAAATATTACACTTTTATATTAAAAAATCTAAAACAGTAAGGATATGCTCATGCTCGTTACCTAGATTATCTATTTATAATTTTTCTTTATTTAAAATACAACTGTTAAACATTAAAATATTATGTTCTTCCATAAATGTTTATGGACCAATATGGATAACTCTCCTTTCGTTCTTGTATCTTTAGGCACTTTGCTGTAGAGTTTAAGTTAATTTACAATTTTGCTTGGTTTCTATCCAAATACAAAATTTCAATCGTACTTTTTGTACAGCGTGTTTAACGTCTCGGTATTTGGTCCTTATCACTTATATATTACATGTAGTTTTACTTTCTTTCTCATTACATGCATTACAACAAATTGCTAACCCGTTGATTCATTCCGAATGCTTAGAGAACCAGCACTATTTGTTTGTTCCCTTTGTAAAGTTTTTCCAGCTTTCAGCACTGGAAACTTCATTATTTAGCATAACGTACATCCATTAAGGTTTTATTCAAAAAACCTTTATAAAAGGTATTTAATTAAAAGACCCTTTCGGGCTAAATCACAGAACGTTTTTCGGACTAAAACGTCCATTATCAGTGTATTACCAGGTGTACATGAGTCAATATCTGGTTAAAAACCCTTAAAAAGCTATAACTTTTTGTGATTCATGGTATACAGCCAACTATAGGAATTTCATTTTCTTTGTGGTACATCTATTATAACAGACAGACGTGAGTTATATTTCTAGAAGCTCCAACTTTTTTGTTGGAAATCACTGGATATTTTTTCGAGATTTATTGCCGCATAATGATCGGCATATAATAACCAACCTTTAATCGATTTTAGCAACCTTTAATATTTATTTTAAAAGGTAAAGCTTAAATATGAAAATTAAATAAGGTTTTAAAACTATTATAGAGCCGCCCATGGGTGTACCTATATAAATACAATTTAAGCGAATACAAGGCAGGTCAGAAACACGTACAATATTTATTATCGAGAAGATAATAGAAATTTAATAGTGAACCAATAAAAACCGACTCAATTTCAAAGAACAATATTTATGTAACGTTTTTGAACGTTTTAGTATTTGCGGTGAGTTTAAAATTTCAAGTTCACTCACGTAAGGGCGAACCGAACGAAATACAAAAGCCATACTTGACTCTCGAGATTTATACACATAATATACTCCCAACCAAATGGCCACATGTTCCTTGTTATAATCCGAAATTGTGGTAAGAGTTCACCCGAGAATTGGAAAAAGTTAGGATCGGCGAAATTTATCCTCGAAACTTTTCTTTTTGAAACTCCTAGAAAAGTACTGAAGATTTGATAAGTTTTTATGTACAAATCTGTAACTTATAGCAAGTTGTTTACGTCGATTTTTTTTGTTCTGGAGATGTGGAGAAAACTTTCTACTCGTACGGCATCGTTTTTGTTTTTGAAAAATATGTATGGATGGATCTTGCGGATTTAGAAAAAGTTCACGGCGATTCAATACCGAACAGAAACTGTAAAGTTGACAATTTTTGGTGTGTGGTTTTAGGAGTATGGAAAAACTTTTTCGAATCTATGTAGGTTATGACTTAAGGACCATGTATTATAAAGAAACTGTTGTAAATGACAAAGCGACATGCTTTGCAATCAAATATGAATCTGTGTATGGAACATTTCGAAGTCTCACTACAATTATTATTGGTTGGAGTTAGAGAACGAGGGGTTGATGGTCACGGTAACAAAAGTAAGTACCACGCATACTAACTCAATTGCTCAACATATCCAGAGGTGAAACGTGAATATGTGGGATTCGTGTAAGAAAATGTCCATGTTATTGTTTCCATATATTATCATAACAGGATATTATTATGTTTCTGTAAAAGACAAACTCTGAAAAATGTGGGATTTCTGGGATGTATGTCAAGATCAACATAGTCACTTTGTTGTATGTCCAAAATATGTGGTAAATATGTTTAAACATATATGATTGTATCTTTCATCACGTTTTTATGAAAAGAACATCCAGATAATGGACATGGACAACCTAGTGGAAAAATATAAGTTCAAAGTATATTCCATGATAGCCTCACAAAACATTTTTCTAGAGTCACCCCCCATTTTTCTCTAAATGACGTGGCATGTATGACTTGCTTTGTCAATGTAAAGTTTGGTTACAGACGATTTGAAAAACTTGAAGATTGAAAAAAGTATTTTGCTACACCAAACTTACTTATTTATGATAGTATCAAGGAGTCCAATAAATAATGAACAACTAACTCTTGGTGGACAGCAAATAGAGAGAGTGACAAAATATAAATATCTGGGAGCTTACATCAACACAGAATTAGATCCAGACCAAGAGATCCGGGTACGAATAGAAATGGCAAGGGCAGCGTTCTTAAAATTCAAACAATTGTTCTGTGACAAAAATCTGAATACTGCGCTGAGACTGAGGTTTGTTGAATGTTACGTCTGGTCGCAACTATTGTACGGGGTAGAAACATGGACACTAAAAGCGCAAATAGTTAAAAAGATTGAAGCCTTTGAACTTTGGATATACCGGAGAATGTTAAGAATTCCATGGACTGCCAGGGTCACCAATGAGGAAGTGCTGAGAAGGATGGGTCGAGACAAAAAATTGTTGAGAACGATAAAAGTACGCAAGACTGCATACCTTGGACACATACTAAGAAATAATAAATATAGTCTTCTGCAGGTCATCATGCAGGGTAGAGTCGATGGCAAAAAGGGAATAGGTAGAAAGAGGAAGTCATGGCTGCGAAATATTCGAGACTGGACAAACATGACTGTAGACGAATTATTCCACGTTGCAACTTACTTAGTATTTTCGTTTGTCACCTTCTAACATTTTAAAATTAAAATTAATGTACTCTACAAGTTAAATCCATACATTGAAAAAGCTATATTTAAGCAATTTACTTTATATTCGATCAGCATGCTCTCTTCATGGCGAATTTTGTTAAATTTGACCCACTAATTATCAATTTAATATATGTGCTGCTTAAAAAATGCAAAAAACGTTCAGATACTTCCAGTACAAGTTATACCAGTAGTAAGCTTTACCAGTAGTAATTTGACAAATTTCTCTCTGTTCTTATATGTTAACATCTTAACATATAAGATCTAATAATGTAAAATAAATTTAAACCAATAACTTTTAACAGGTTTTTACCCAGATATTTAGTGGCTCAAAACATGTACCTAAAGTAGACACTGATGATGGAATATGGATTCCGAAAACGTTTTGTTGTTTTGATATAGCCCGATTGGGTTTTTTAATTATATACCTTTTATAAAGGATTTTAATAATTTTTTTCTTTTTTTGTTGTTTATTAAATGTAGCTTAATAGTCACTCAATTTTTTAACTCTCCTTATTTAACTTTCATGCACTTGCTTTCAGAAACTTAAGTTGGTTTGTATTATGTTAAAACTTTCACTAATTTGTCATTTTTATTACTACTGCCATTAACTGTTTTTTGGCCAGATAAACATGAAAACATTTGTAGTACGCCTTCTACAATAATTACATGTACTACTTTCTAATTTGTTCTTATAAATGCTTCTGTATGTAAATACATGCTATGCTGTATTAGAAGTTATTTAATTAACTTAAAAAGGGAAAATCCCAGGGGTTCGATGTATACCACAGTTTAAAAAAACTTTCAACGAAGCTTAAAAGTTCTTGTGTACTTGGTATATTTAATTTATACTAAAAATATTCAAAAGGATTACCAAAAATTTCTCAACATTACTCTCAAAGATAGTTACTGCACACCAATAACAACCACACAAAACCAATAAAGTCTAAAGTAATGCTTTTTTTATGTTAGCTCATTTTGGACCCTTTCCTTGTGTTTCCAAATTTGTGAAAATATTTAAATTAAGCCAACAATCAGCAAGTGGTTTAACTTTGAATGATCTTGTTTGTGGCTTTGATTACATTCCTGACAAATGTTGCAAACGGGCTTAAGATTTTCTTTATATTTCTGTTTTAGAGAAAATTTTAAACAAATTAAGTTATATTACATTAGGTGTATTATATTACGCCTTTGAATTCTTTTATGGGAATGATTAACCTATCAACTGTCAAACGTTTTATTTTACCGCCTACCTTAACTAAGGTTTCTTCGCCCTAAGTGGCGATCCTAGAATGGTGAGATTAGAGTTTGTGCTCAATATTCACAATGAAATAAAGACATTTAGGAATAAAAATATCGAAGAAAAAGACTGTTGATAAAATTAGGGAAATAAATAAAAAAATCAACTGCAAAAATCTCGTTAACTCTCTAGACTTCATGTAGATCATAACATATTTTTCATAAAAAACAATTACTGCTGTTTAAGCCGAGGAACATTGCTTTTAATAAGTAAGAACATGTAAGTACTAGAAATTATCGTTTTAGAAATACCTTAACTGAATACTTACTTAATGTGATATTTGTTCTCGAAGCTTTCTTTTTCTAAAATGTCTTACGCGAATATTTTTGCACAGGTGCATGAATCTCGTTATTTTTAGTTCTTGAAAGAGAAGCTCGAGTTCATTAAGTTTGAAAATTGTCAACAACTCGTTTTATCTTTAGCGACAAAATTAGAAGGAAACGAAAAGATATACATAATTGGAAAATAATATCCATAACTGGATTCGGAGTTTTATATCTGAAAAAATGATATATACGAGTACAATGCAGTACAATTTCCAGTCTCTGCTTCCAATGTTTAAGAACGCGAGCTACAAGTCTTCTTCTTAATCATGGGCTCTCTCAGCATGGTTTATTTTCTCGCTTCGTGATTTGCGGATTGTTCCGGATTGTCCACTTTGTTTGTTCCAGAAGGTTGCCATGAAAGTACTCGTTCTAGCTCTCTTTTTTCCTCCATCCTAACTAGATAACCAAACCATCTGCGACCTCTTTTTTTAGATATGTTTAACAATTGTTTTTAAAAGACGTCTTTTATTTTCTTCTTGATTAGTCCACACTTCGCTGTATGGACAAAGACCAATTATCTTTCTATCGGTTTCGCTGGTTGTTTTTGAAAATCGATTTATTTGCAGCGATGACTTCGTGTTTCTTCTTTGTTTTTTGAATATCTACACTTTCCTCTCTATCAACATCCCAAGATATTAAACTTTTCCACTGGTTTCACTTGTGCATTATCGTCAATCAGAACCTAAAACGTGTCACCAGAATTTATGTCTAAATATTCGATTCTATTTAAACCTCCCCTAGTCTCCACTTGCTATATTATGCATTAGTATACATTGATAATGAATTTTAATCTTCTGTTAATAGAATATGCAAGTCATAATTTGTTGGGTTCAATAAATGAAAACAAATTGTTATGTCTTAATTCTTCAACGTGATTGTGTAATTTAATTTTATCCCGGATTTTTAAGTCTCAGTGGCGTTTTAGACTGGTTTAGTATACTTCTTACGCCTGCCTGCCCACAATTTATTGTGTAGAATATGGGGTGCGTGTTTCAAGCCCGACTCGTATCAGAAAATTTAAATTTAAACTGATACACTATAAAGTCCAAAGAGTCCGCTGCTTTGAGTTAAAAAAACGGACATTACCCTTCTTTGTTCTAGTGCCTCTCGCTTTCTAAAGCCAATGCCTTAATGAGCCTTTTTGACCTCAATGCCATGGTAATTCTTTTCATTTAAATGCAGTAAGTGGTAAATCCCTATCATGAATTCTCCTTAACCGGTGCTTGATGTCTGATACCAGGGATGTATGGAGACTAAATAATTGATACATACTCAAGAAGACACCTGACAAAGGAAGAGTATATAGTTTTAGCATATGTTATTGAGAAATAAACACATTTTTTAAACAAATGTTTACATTTTGAAGGCCTCTAACCCAAGTTTTTAATAACATAAACCGTAATTAATTAATTGTAGATAGAGTAAGAGAAAACTATCGCAAAATGAAAATCTGATATCTGATATAAAGCTGTAAAATGAGAAAAACCGTTCAGAAAAAGAATTCAGAAAACTAAAGTGACGAAAAAACTCAGTTTTTTTACAGAATCATACATCACAGATTTACCACAAACGCACGCAGTACTATCGAAAGACAATAAAAGACGGCTTATTCTGGAATTCAACCAATAAAATTAGTCCATCTGAAATAAAGAGAGCATCGCAAAAAATGAAAACTATGAATGACATAATATAAAAATAACAGAATCGCATTAGTGCAGAATTTTATCTTATGCTCTCTAATAAATTGTTAGTGCAATATGTCTCTGATGTTATATGGTTACACCGTAATTTGTAATTGTAATGTTATAGTGGTATATAGGGAGGTTTTGACATTTTGGATTTTTTTAAATTTTCAAATAATTGATGATTATAATTGTTTGTCATTTAATAAAACAGTTTAAGTTCAAACTACCAACATCCCTTATTTGCGCCAATTTCAAAGCCTACTCTAATTACGTTTTTTTTTCTATGGCTCTATACAAATATGTAGTAACATTTTATAGATACGTTTATCTCTCTTTAAACCTCGATAAATCAAGCATAATAAGTAGTCATGATTTTTTGCACCTGTGTGTCACTGAATAAAACTGAAAGCGATTTTATATTTCTTTTTTATATCTCTACAAGTTAAATACAAAAAACACATTCGTGATTTTCTGCACCTGTCATCAAATGAGACTGAAGGTAAGGGTTAACACCCGCCAAGATGTGCGTTCGACGCCGACGGTCCCAATTAGCAGGTTAACTGGGTTGCGATTAATTAATGAGGAATGAAATGTTTAACTTTTCACGGGGGAGTTTGTGGCACATCGCGATGTAACTTAGCCAAGTAAAATATTGACAGTGGAACTTACGGCAGCAGCGGTTACGTTATAAACAGTTTAACGTTTCATTAGCGTTAATTTTACAAACGGTACGCTGCGGTTTGCAGTTAGTTCGGTAACTAGCTATTCAGCTGAAAAGTCGAAAATAAAAATATTCGGTAATTTAACTTCAAAAACTTATTTTCTGTAAGAAATAAAAGGCATGCTTGATGTTGTAACGATTCGTTTTATCTATTGTGCCTTGTATCCAATATTTTTGGATATAAGGCTTCTAGTACACTCTATATTAATCTCTTGTAAAATATGTACTGTTAAAATCCATCTTGTTACAGCATTTTTAAGATCGTTACCTCATGTAACGTGTTCCTCTCTTATATTCACATGATCTCTACTCCCAATAAAGTATCTGCATATTTTATCTCCCATCATTTTGTCCAATGATATGGTATATAACATTTTCTTTTCCATTGTTCTTTGTGTCTTTTCTAGTTAGTATTTACTTTTGTAAGTATCTAGACCCAGTTAAAATAGGAGGTATGCATTACTTAACTATTCGTGTTCAAAGGATTTGTAAACATCTCTGTAAAATGCTTGATATTGTACAATGGTGAAGACACAGAAGAGTGGTGCACCAAACTACCAAGAAGGCCGTTTAAGATATGACGAGATACCTGGACTTCGTAAATACGACTACATATTTTAGATTTAATGATATTATTCTACTAGCTGGAGGTTTTGATAATATGGCTATTTATGATTATTTTCGCATTTTTTAAATTGCACCACTCATGCTTATAAGCATTATCATTTCTGCAATATGCAATCGGTACTTTTTTTTAATTGACCAATTGTTTCCTTTTAAGGTGTTTGCAGAACTTCTCTTCGATTTTATTGGGATTGTTCTGACACAGAGCGCACAATGTGTTAGCTGCCATTTCGTCAAAAGGTATCAAAAATAATTCATACCTGCGGTTTTATTGCTAGATATCATCTATTATTAGGACTACAATGAAGGGTTAATTTTGTCAAGAAACTTTTATTTGTTCGAAAATTTCGTCCAGTTTTTTTAGGAACCACATTATTCCCAACATTGTGTTATCTATTTAGAAAACCATTGATTTTAAGGAGACGTTTTTGTCTATAAAAGCCTCATCATTAAACCTTTTCGTTGCACTTTCTTTTTCAATTAACACTGCTTGCAAAGTAATCAATAAATCCCAATTGTTTGTTGTGTTCTGTTACAATATTTTATCTTCAGTTCATAATCAATCCATAACTAAAATCCATAAAAGATTATAATTAGACGTACCTTATTTTCTCCGAAATTGCAATATATATATATATATATATATATATATATATATATATATATATATATATATATATATATATATATATATATATATATATATATATATATATATGGCCTGCCTCTATATTACCGGACTGAATGATGTTAAATAATTCGTCGGTCGTATATAGAAACAACTTTATCAGCAATTTCGTCCATCCTCCTCTCAGGTGCTTCTCGATTTCACCTTTTTTTTTTTTTTTAATTTTCTATCGTCGCCTTTGCTTCGAAGAAATTTTATCTCAGTTTCTTAATTTTTTTTTGCTTTCTTTTTCTTCTTTAAGTGTCGTCTCCCGATCGGAGGTTGGATATCATCATCACTATCTTTACTCTATCTACTGCTGCTCTGAAGAGTTCTATAGAACTGCATTTAAACCAGTCCCTTAAATTCTTCAACCATGACACTCTCCTTCTTCCTATACTCCTTCCTCCTCTTATCTTTCCCTGTATTATCAGCCTTAGCAGTTCATATCGCTGTCCCCTCATTACGTGTGTCCCAGATATTGTAACTTTCTTATTTTTATTGCTTTCTATATATCTGTAAATATTTGATCGTATCTTTCACTTATAAAAATATTACTCCGATCGTTGCTATCATTAAAGCACAACTTAATGGTCTCCCATGGAACATAGACTTTCTTGCACGTCTAAACGAACAATTTAACCAATGTACGCGGTTATCATTTATCGTTAATAATGGTGTGGTTTATAATCCGAAGCTCACAGAAAATTGGTTTCTAAACGTTTTGTTTTGTTGGTGTGCTCGTCGCGTTCTGTCATATGACGAATGCTAGAACGTGTTTTGGTCTACGTTAAACGGTAGTTAAGCGATATGTCGAACGTTGGCAATATATTGGTGACCAGAACGCGTGTGATCAAACACCGAAATAGGTCCATAACATGCCCATTAACAGCATACATATATATATATATATATATATATATATATATATATATATATATATATATATATATATATTTATATATATATATATATATATATATATATATATATATATATATTAAGGTGTATATATAAAATTAGGACAAGATAAAAATAAAATAGGTCTGCTACACACTTGGCGAGGTCAAGCGCATTTGGTACAACGGCGCAAACCAGATGAGCATGAGGCGGGACAAGGACAGACCAGAAGGTCTTCTGTTATTTGTTTTTCTTCATAGTCGGATAGGACCGACTTACAGGGGAAACCTCATTTTATTCGGTTGTGTTTGGATCTTATCACGCCAGTACGAAGTCTGTTCAGCGCCTTCCATGTCGCCCATCCTTCTTTGTATCCAGGTGTGAGGTTCTTTTAGGGCACCATCCCTATAAATAAACCCCATAACTGCATCGAAAAGAGTATTACAAAACACTATTGGAAGAAACAAGTCCAGAATATAGAAAAGGCCATCAGGCATAATAAAAATAATCACGTTGTTATTTAACATATACATAAATGGGGATCCCGTACCACAGACATAGAAAGAAGAGGATAACATCACGCAGATGATCAAATTGTTATTGCATAGAACAAGAAAGATTTAGAATATATGTCAAGGAAACTTGTGGAAGAATATAGAAAATAGTGTCTGGAAGTCAACATGAAAAAAACGCGGTATATATAGGAAGGGAAGAAACTACGGAAAAACTTGACCTGGACTGGGAAAAAATTGAAAGTTGCAAGGAATACATATACTTGGGAATTAAGCTAACTAGTGCAGGACGAAAAATAAGAGCCGCAAGATGATCTCGGTTTGAACACATAAGAAATGATGATATTGTGCGACAAAATACAAAGGAGATATATATATTTTTTTTTTTTTTTTTTTTTTTTTTTTTATGGCCTTGGCATAGCCAATTGACCAGACTATTTTGTAATTTGTATTCACAGAACAACAATCAGAGTTCGAGTTAGTACTAAATGTAAGTTTTAATTTTTCTTTTTATTTTAATTTTTTTTTTATTTTTATTTACTTTTTTTTTATTTATTTTTTTTTTCGGTATATTACTTTTTTTTTGTTATATTACTTTTTGAGATATTGTATGTAAAATGTATATATATTTTTTATTTTGTTTTGGTCATCTTTTGTAATAATTTTGTTTTACATTTTTTTTTTGTTTTTTTTTATATATTTTTTTTATTTTTTTTTATTTTTTTTTTTTTTTTCGTATTAAAAGGTTTATTACATGATTGGTATGTTCGCAAATTGCTTACAAGTTTCATCTTAATTCTATGGTTAGTAAATTATATTGTTTAAAGTTTATATTTACAATTTCTTATTAACTGATAAATACAATTATAGATTTCTACGTTTCCAGAGAAAATTAATTCATTTATGTGAAATGGGAAACAGACATTTAGTTTTCGTAAGTTTTCATATAAACACGTAATATTTCCTTGTTGGTTTACACATTCTAACAGGATATGTGTTAAATCTCCATATTTACCACAAGTACAGTTTGGAGTGTCTACTAAATTCATTTTGCACATTCTTGAAGGTGTTAGAGCATGATTTGACCTTAGCCTATTAATAGTTTTAATAAAACTTCTGTTGGACTCTGAATGAAACCACCTTTTTTTAAGAAGTGTGGGTTGCCAATATTTAAATGATGACTGACTTTCGGATTCCGTATAATTGGCTTGCCATTTTAATTTGAGCCGATGTTTATTATATACATCTATATCTGACACCGGTAAAATATTGTTGTCTATGGTTTCTCCGCTTGATAATGCTTCTTTTGCCAGAGCATCTGCTATTATATTACCCATTATCCCAGAATGGCCTTTGATCCATGCGATAACAACTTCTCCTCCGAGCTTTGAAACCTCGTAGTACAATTTTAAAATCTCTATATCAAGATGAGTCAATTGTTTGGATTTATTTGTTATACCTAATCTTTCTACTGCACTTTTACTGTCTGTAAATATTACACAGTTCTTCATTTCGTTTGTCAAAGCGTGAGAAAGAGCAAACTTTAAACCCAGCATTTCGGATGTGTAGATGGTGGCTTCATCAGGTAACTTATATTTATGCTGTAGTCCAGAATTCTGTTGGTATACTGCGCAAGCAGTGTTATTTCCTTTTTTTGAACCATCAGTAAATATATAATAATAATTAGGCCATTTCTTCTGAATTTCTGCGTTAAACATGGGGCCTTGGACATCATTGAGAAATTCTGTCTTGATTTTTATTGAGAACAGTACATGAGGCTTTTCAGTATAAACTGGTGGAAGATGACCCTTATAAAGTACCTCTTTGAATTTAGACAGATTTCTATAGCTTACCGCCACGAGTGGAGATTTTTTCTTGAACCAATACCTTTTAGTCAAATCTAAAACAGCCAGATTGTGTATATCTTTAAGATATACTTGGTCTCTGCTAATGGTACGAGCTATATATTTGTCGGTAAGATACTGCCTCCTTAAATTCAATGGCGGTTCAACAGCTTCAATTTCCATTACATTAATTGGTGTAGATTTCAGATACCCAAGGCACAAGCGTAGGCACTTATTTTTCTGTACCTCAATTTTTGTTAAATGAGTGTTCGATGCGTTTCCATACAAGTGACAGCTATAATCGAAAACTGGTCGTATCATAGATCGATAAAACATTAAACTAATGTTGGGATCTGCACCCCAGTTTGTTTTACAGAAAGCTCTTAGGATATTCATAGCTTTTTCGGTTTTTTTAATGATATGTTGAATATGGTCTTTCCACAAAAGTTTTCTGTCTAAATAAGTTCCCAGGTATTTGATACAGTTTTTAATTGGAAATTTGAATTGACCACAACTTATATACCCTTCTGGAATTCTATGTTTTCTAGAAAAGAAGCAGATTTCTGTTTTAGATTCTGATAATGTTAATCCATTTGATTCATAATATGCATGTATTGTTGAAATAGCTGTTGTTAAATTATTTTTAGAAACATCGATTGATTTGTCTGATGAATAGAGTACCACATCATCTGCAAATTGTAGTATTTTTGTGTTAATAGGAACAATGACTTCTAAATCTATATTATATAAAATATATAAAACTGGACTTAAAATACTTCCTTGCGGCAGGCCTATATTGGACAGTCGAGGAGAAAAAAATTTCTCATTTATTTTTAAGTAAATCAATCTCTCTGAGTACAAAGTTTTCAAAAAGGATGTTATACCTATAGGTATCCCGACTGACAATAACTTTTGTTCAAGGATATCCAAATTTATATTATCAAAAGCAGATGATACGTCCAGAAATGCAGCTGCAGTAGATGAGTTTTCCGTGAAATTGACTTGAACTGTTGTTACGAGAGCAGTTATGGCATCTTGCGTGGATTTAAACTTGCGAAAACCAAATTGGGAGTGTGGGAGAATGTCATTAAATTCTAACCAATGCTCTAATCTATTTTTAATTAGTCTTTCCAGGGTTTTAAGAAGACAAGAAGCTAGAGATATTGGGCGATATGAATTATAATCGTCATCACGTTTGCCAGGTTTTCTTATAGGTATTATAATATACTCCTTCCAGCTTTCTGGAATTGGTGCTTGTTTCTGCCAAATATTATTTAGAATATGAAGTAGATGGATTTTATGTTCATTTGTCAGGTTAGAAATCATAGAATAAGATATATTGTCTTTACCAGGAGCAGTATTGTTATTTTGTTTGAGGACCCTTCTTGAGATATATAGAAGATATAGAAAAATAGTAACTTAAACCCTAAAAAAATATTATTAGACTGGACCACCACATAGAAACGGAAACGGGGAAAACCGACAACATTTCTTGTTAAAGTTAAAAGTTATCAAAGTTCTTAAGGTAATCTAAAATTTGGAAAAAAAGTCGTCATCCTGAGGCTAGGTTAGGTTATAAAGAGGAATAACGATGTGCAGCTACAAATCTCAATATTTATATTTGGTGTAGATATAAAAATCGGTTGCCTGTAAAGTCGGTTTTACGGGCGAAGATTTTACGTGACAACGTCTTTTTCTCGGTAGAATATTTATTGATATGAATATTATTAAATTGCACAATAGGAACAAGGAATTGAATGAAAATAAGAATTGCACAAATTTTAACTATAGAAATATATTTTGTTTACTAAAACATTGTACATGTAAACTTAAACTTAACTAATTTCTATTTGAGTGATTTTGTTGAGGATAGGACGATGATAGGAGAAATATGAAATGAAAGGAAGTGTTTCTGCTGTAATGTGTCTTGAACGCCAAGAACGCTCGAGAAAGACAGAGACACAAGCACGGAAGCACGCACCGATTCAACGCGCCTAATTCTCTAGTGCTGCGCGCGCAGCGGACCGATCATGTTTGAGTGGGAGAGAGACGCAAGGCATTCGCCGGTCCGGCGGGCCTCTCTCTCGTTCGGTGACTCACTGTAACAGACGTGAGCGGGCGTTACACTTTTTCATGAATGACTCCGAGCCACAACCTAATTTAAGACGTTGTCACGTCAAAAAATTACATTTGTTTAAAATCCCTCTCTTTGAACCATCTATCTTGTAATAAATTTAATTTAATGTTAAATTTTATAGACAACCGATAGTTTTTGAGATACATGACAAAATGTTGGGAAATACGTCGTCTCAGCCCTTTTTCGCTCCTATAAAAATGGAGCATAAAAAATTCAACAAGGCAAACTTTGGAACTGAAAGGAGATGTGAAATAAATTTACAGATGATATTAAATAATACACTTTGCATTACCATCGAATATGTGTCTTGAGTAGCTTATGATTTGTGCAAAAATTAATTCAAAATAATATTAATTAAATTAGTTACATGAAAAGGAATAATTTATAAATTATTGTACATCGGTTACAATACATATTTCAACGGTTTTTCGGGAAATGTTCGTCGAAATTTCGCTGTAAAAATTAAATAAAAAGTGAAGTTTCATTAGTTGAACACTAATGACAAAGTTGTGAACCAAGCTCTAAAAACTCCGAAAGTAGTAATTATACCACTTATTTTCAGCAAATTCAGTGCATCTCCGGTATTCGTATGCGGAGACCTTATCAAAGTAGCTTCAAGGTTTTTTCCATTCCCTTTTATCTGAAATCACTCTTTTACCGACTGCTCCAGTGAAACTTTAAAACTCTAAACCTTCTTTTTTCTTTTCTTTGCAGCTCCTAAATTGGCCATCGACAATCTAGAGAACGGCTATCATGGCATCGTGAAAGAGAACGAGACCGTAGTCGAAGTCACCCCCGTGATCAGGGCAGAGGGGGAGGTTTGCCGCTTCCGCATCGTCAACAAGCACCATGGGGAGGCGCCATTCGATATCGTCCTCAAGGATGACGGCTACGCAGAATTAAGGGCTAAAAGGGTCCTGAACTGCGAGAAGAGGAAGAATTACAAGTTCGACATCGCCGCCGTAGGGTGTAATGGTAAACAGAGTGTCAGGTTAGTATCAGTTTAGTTAATATGACACAAGAGGGTAATTTTAAGTTTCAGGTTATCCTAAATAAAATATTTTATAATTAACAGAAAAACTTCACATATTTAACTATATTGAATAATATATGACTTGGGGGAATTTTTTTTCTTGGAACTCCAATATTAAATGAATATAAATAAATAAATTTGAACTATATATTTATAAAATTTCTACTATATTTATTTATATATAAATGTACAAGGCATGTTTCACCACACTGCGGCTTTTCTAATTTTGGAAGAAAACATATTTCTCCAGTCATATGTATGTAGGCTTGCTCCTGAGTCACATATCCACTCACTTTGATTTCACTGGAGTTTGACAAATATGGAAGAAATATTAAATATGTAAACTGAACTTGATACTAAATTACTTTCTGATGACTTATTTATTTCTATTTTCGTTTTTAGACTCATGTATTATCTTTGTGCACAACCCAATGTCACTTTCGTTTACAATAATTACAAATGTAACTCTTCTTTCCATCCATCCATCCATCCAATGGCGCTACAGCCCAAATCGGGCCTTGGCCTCCTTCAACAGGCTTCTCCAACCATCTCTATTTACCGCTGTTCTTTTCCATGAACGCGTTCCCAGGCAGTTCCTGGCATCCTCATCGACTTCATCTTCCCATCTCTTTTTAGGTCTTCCAACAGGTCTTTTTCCCTGCATTCTTGCATTTAATAATTTTCTGGGGATTCTATTCTCATGCATGCGGACCACGTGCCCTGCCCATCGTAATCTCTGCAGTTTAGTATGTTGTGCTAGAGGTGGTTCGCTATATTGCTCGTATATTTCTCTATTGTACCTAATTCGCCAGTTGTTGTTTTCACTTATTGGGGCCAGGATCCTACGTAATATTTTTCTTTCAAACACATCTAATGCATTGGCAGATTTCTGTGTCACCACCCATGTTTCGCAACCATAACTTACTATGGGCCTGATTATTGTTTTATAGACCCGGAGTTTTGTTTTCCGGTGTACGTCTCGCGATTTGAATATGTGGCCCATCGCGAAATAGGCTTTATTTGCCAGCACAAGCCTTCTATTTATTTCCGGTTCTTCTTCATTGCTTGCGACCAGATCCATTCCTAGGTATGTGAATCTATTTACATGTTCTATATCGTCAATAAAGTGTTGTTGCACCGGTCTATTTGATCTGGTTTGTATGAGTAGTTTTGTTTTATTTGTATTTATTGCTAGCCCTACTGCTTCTGCACTCTGTTTCAACTCAACGTAGGTTTCTTCCGCTGCATTCATTGTTCTGCTCATTATGTTTATGTCATCTGCGTATGCTGCTAATTGGGTAGACTTGTTTGTAAGTATGTTATTTCCGCTCACCGTCAACCGTCTAATTACATATTCCAGAACAAGATTAAAGAGCGTTGGAGCTAGTCCGTCGCCTTGTTTCAGTCCTTGCGTTATCGTAAACGCATCAGTGATCTGTCCCTGAATACTCTTCCTTGAACTCTTCTTTCAGTCCTGTATATTTGTTTTCTTTTTACTGGTGCTAACTTTCAAGTGGCATGAAAGAGAAAATTAGTGACATTGACTTAAAAACATTACATGTTTAGGTCATAAATAACACCCTTAATGCACCAGTAGCCTTTATGCCAAATTTTTTAAAAATGGAATCAATACCCTTTATCGATTCGTAAAATAGCATAAGGGGAATTTGCAAAAAAAATTCAATTTTCACCAAAAGGACCCCAGACACCACACAGTTTTCACATATTTTGCTCTCCCTAACTTTATCTTTTAGTACTCTCAAAGGCATAAAAGATAAAATCGTGGACGTACTTTGTTGGAAATCCGACGGTATATTAAAGCAATAATGCTGCTATATTTTCATGCGTTTTCTGATCACTAGCTACGGAGTCCCAGGCAGTATGCACGACATTAAATATTGGAGCCAGAATTAATTTCGAACAAACACCACTATTAATATTACTAATAATTGCTTTATCTATTGTTGATATAATGCTCCGCACACTTTTGTATTTTCATGAATTTTATATTCATAAAATGTTTGCCAGTAATTCTCTTCTCTCGCCAGAGATTTCAGTCTTTGTATGGTCATCTTTGTATTATGATCAGTCGTGACCACAGCTTGATTTTTTTCATGAAGTATTCATAGGCGGTTTAAAGTAATTGTAGAGATAATTTCGGATATGCATCTATAGTTAAACTCTGTCTTGTTTTCTTTTTATGAATAGATGATACATATGAATTTCTCCATAGCTTTTTCCTGGTGCATTACAATTTGTTTTGCTCTCTCGTTGCTTTCGCTCCTTAATTAGCGATCAAATAAAATCTTTAGCAACACTAGAACAAATTATGTGTATGCCGAACATCTTATACCCGAAATTCTTAAGTCAATATCAAGAACCACAGATAATCTTAAGATATTCTTCCACGGAACTGCAGGATGTGCATATTTTCGCATTTACCTGTTCTCGGTCCTAATCATAAAATTGTAATAAGCAATTATTATTTAACTTATCAATTAGTTCTAACATTTTAAACATTTCTAAATTTGCCATGTATATAAATTAAATAGAAATTTTCAAAAGATATATAGTTTGATGTTATTTATTTTATATAATAATTAATTGCCATCGGGTGAGATCTTCTAATTCTGTAAATTTTTACTGTTATTTGTTTTTGTAAACGGTGAGACTAGCGGAGAAGATGGTCGTCTTTTATTTTCGGATGTTGCTTCTAAAACCGTCTCGTATGTCAACCTGTAATTGAAACAATGCGTCAATGCTAAAAATATCCTTCAGTATAAATAGGTAATTGTTATAAAAATATGATAATAACCATGATATCACTCAGACACGAAGTGCATCAGTTATAGAAATCAGCATCCGAATTATGTATAACATAACCGAAAGACTTGACTCATCCTAATCCAACATCCAAGTTCATTTCTCGACGAAGTGAATTTTGTAAGTAATGGTAATGTAGAACATATTTCGTTGGCAAGTTTAATGCCAGGAGGATTGTGTGCCAAGAGTGAATCACACAATCGTTTGTTTCTAGGTATATTGTGAGGTCAGGCGGCGCGTTTACTTTTGGTAGAAAACAATACGTTGGCTGAGGTGTCCAAGAAGATTTAGACTTGACTTAATGCTCTAATTGAAAGTAATTTGATGTTTACAGAAATTATTGTATTTGACTCTTTTTAAGTAGATTTAATTATGATTGAAAGAGTTTTCGTGGGCTTCAAAACGGCAGTTTTTAAACACAATTTTAACAAACAAATAGTCTTGTTTTTATGATGAAAAAAAATACTTTAAATATAAACTGGGCATAAGTTAGGGATATAGTTTAATATTAAATAAACAATAATATAACAATTATACAACTGTATAAATCAATAATGTCACATATCTACGTCAACAAATAACTCTAGTTTTTTTTAATTCAAAGAAATAAATAATTAAATAAAATTAAATTTATAAGTTGTTTCAAGTTTATAATCCCATGAAACGAAGCCGAAAATCACGACAAAAATTGAAAAATTACTGGGCGAAGTCAATAGAAAAGGCGTATTATCGCGTGGTTATCAAAACTTTTACTGCGTCATGACATTTAAGCAAAGAAAACGACTTTTTCATTCATTTCAATATTTTGAAAAAGATAAAAACGTTCAACAGACGACTTTCTTGAAAATACTTAATACTAAAATGCTCGTTAAAATGAGATTTTCTAAATTAAAAAATGTTTATAAACAAAAAAGGTATTGCAAATTAAACCGGAAAGTAAGCATGGTTTTCAATTGTTTATAATTATTAAAATAAACAATAAAAACATTTAAACACATTTCATAATGTGAGTTATGTAGTTACTACATTTGCGAAAGATGGTCACAATCGGTCAAGTGGTTTTTAAACAATTATATTTGTTTATCTTATTTGAGAGAACAAAGGTCATTTTCAAAGAGATGTACAGGTGCTTCGTCAATACTTGGAATGTTTTTTGATCTGATTCTCTTTATAAGGTCTCAAATTTTCATGTTTTTAAAAACTATAATAATTTTTAATTGTTTACTTACAAATAATTATTGATGCCTAACGTATACCGCCCAGTATACTTTAAAATGGTCTTAACAGTATTTTTGAGGTGCGTCTTAGGGACCACTTTATTTGAGGATGTACCCTCTTTAATGATAGATTAGAGGTTACACAAAGAACGGTACTAGGCTCGGGCTTCAGTCTGGTAGATGTATCTTGGTCGGGGCCATGGTTCGTAGACTTACTACGGTTGCCTCTTCCGCCTAACCAATGAACATTAAGCCCGAGGCTGTATTCTCGTGACGTAATTCTTCCCCTTCAACCAATCAACACTGCAATCGACCTGCCCTCTACATTCAGTTTAAATCGCGAATAAATGGTTTTTGTATTCTTTTGTACTCTGGTGACGTAACTCAAGCATCCCCACCCCAGTCGGAAGAGGCAACCGTAGTAAGTCTACGAACCGTGAGTTTACTCCACGGTTCGTAGACTTACTACGGTTGCCTTTTCCGCCTAACCAATAAACATTAAGCTCGAAACTGTACTCTCGTGACGCAATTCTTCCCCTTC
Organism: Diabrotica undecimpunctata; assembly: GCF_040954645.1. Taxonomy (NCBI): domain Eukaryota; kingdom Metazoa; phylum Arthropoda; class Insecta; order Coleoptera; family Chrysomelidae; genus Diabrotica; species Diabrotica undecimpunctata. The sequence goes on along the minus strand of NC_092805.1, from coordinate 87,986,345 downwards.
AACCAATCAACACTGCAATCGACCTGCCCTCTACATTCAGTTTCAATCGCGAATAAATGGGTTTTGTATTCTTGTGTACTCTGGTGACGTAACTCAAGCATCCCCACCCAAGTCGGAAGAGGCAACCGTAGTAAGTCTACGAACCGTGGGCGGGGCTCTTATTACAGCTCAAATATAAAAAATCAGTTAGAGAAGTACTGAAGATACAGAGAAGAGAAGTTAGAAGATAAGAGAAGAGGAGTTGGAAGATAAGAGAAGGGAATCATTTGGGCACCACCCTATGTTTAGAGGAACAGGGAAACCTTAAGACATAGAGAATACGATATCAAGGAAGGTAAGATACAGTTAAGATACGCGAGAATAAAGTAAACCGTGAGAGAAAAGGTATTATGATCGTGCGGTACACACTTAATATTTCGGCACATATACACTAGTTATATGATAAAGCAAATAATAATATAAATCAATAAAATGCCTGAGAGAGATACACCTTGCACAAAAATATAAGTTTATATCATAGCAAAAAATAAAAAGCAAATATATCGTTAAGGAAGTTATATTGAGGTATATTAGAAAAAAAAATGCACTATAACAATTACGGCACAGTTAAATGTCACGAGATAAGTGATTACACAATCTATTATCGAATACAACAACAAAATATCTTTTTTGAAAAATAATACTGAATAATGTAGTATTCTCAAGAATAAAAAAACAAGGAATATTATGATTGTCAATATTCGTCAAAATAAAATATTATGCCTTGAGAATACATAAACATTTACTAAATTGTTTTTGAATGTGATCACCTCAAATCTATTCCTAAAATTTATCATAAATATAACCTACTTTTATATCAAACAAATGGATCGTAATTTATACATATGCTATCGTAAGTTTATACCCATGATAGTTCATTCGGTTATACTTAACCATAAAGCGCAAAGTTACTTAACTGGATGTTATAAATCGATTTGTTACTATTTGGGTATTAAAGTTGAGCTTTAGTCAATAAAATTTATGGTTACTCACAATACCGTAGACAACAGGTGGACACACAGGTGATGGCGTTACGTCCTCAATACAGGCACTTCACACTTGGTCCTGGCAACAGATATTGGACTGCAGGTACAGCAAATTACGGTCTTCGATCCGTAATCCCTCGAATTGACTGAGGTAGTCGAAAAGAGAAACAACCAGACAGGAACAGCACAGGTAGTAGTCAGTAGTATAGATAAATGAAGAGACAAATGAACGTAAAGTGGAATGAAGGCGTTGAACAGAAGAGACGAATAAAGGTAGAGATGAACGATGGTAGAGATGAACGATCGGCTATCAGAAGTGACTTCGTTCCTTCGAATTGGAATACGTCTGTTTGACAAAAGGGAAAATAGTTAATATAGGACTTACTGTGTAAAGATATTTTATATAGATAAGGGTGAATTGAAAATACACTTACCGTCGTGTGATGGAGAACCAACCGCTTGCCACAGGAAACAACTTGAAAATCAATTCGAATTTTGATCTTAGGAAAGCTAAAGATAAAAAAAGAAGTGGGAGTATTGGCTGAAGAGTGCCACACAAAATTGATATTTAAAAGACAAGGCTAGTGGAGTCATTTTTGTAACTTAAACCTTATCTCCTGACAGGAATTATACGTTCACCGAAAACCAATTCTTCTGTTTTTCTGAGAAGGTAGACCGGAGATTTCACAATAGGCACTGACTCCTTTGTTACTAGGAAATATTTCTATTAAGCAAATATTTCTATTAAGCAAAGGATAGATAAAAAGATCAGGGAACATTTGACGAAATCTTTTATTGTTAAAAAAAAGCGTACCGAATCGCTCGTTGCCGTTGGGTTATTTTTTAAGGCTTTTAACAAAATATATGGACATAGGCGGCGTGAAATTAATTTTCTAATGGGAATAATTTAAAGGAATTTTAAACATGCTTCAAGGAAACGATTTATTTGCGGATATATTCCATATTGGCGTTCGAGCTAAATGATGGAATCAAGATTGTTATTCAATTAATAAGGTTTTAAAGAGTTCTTCAACAACCGTGTTATACTAATTATAAAACAAATTAGCCACAGTAGTATAAACGAAAAGTAACTTGAAACTGTATTTCATACTCTTAAATGTGTGACTAATGTTTATTTTTATTTTCTAAAGAATACAATTAACAGATCAGATACTGATTTTTCAAATAAATTAACTAAAAATGATATATTGAAATTGAAAGAATTTGTCAGTTTAATAGAATAACAATTTTCTGGTAGGTAGAATTCGGATATTTCCAACATGCAAACACTGAGGTATTATTCTGCTGAAAAAAGGGATTCTGCAATATTCTATTTTAAATAGATAATAGGAAAAACATACGTGATTTACTTTAATTCTCGTAATATTTAACGAGTATGATTTAGATTTAGAGAGAAAGAAAGTCAGATGAGGAATGTTCTTGGGCAGAGGTGGACGAAAGGAATTGTATTGATTGTTATGAACTTTGGTAATATTTTTATATAACGATTCCCATATGCCCCGGTCCTATTTTAATAACAACAGCAATAAATCATAATTATTCTCAAAAATGATTTCCTTTTCCCGTATCACAAACAATTTTTGATGCAAAATCTACTTCTTCATTTGCAATAATACCAGTTTGCAACATTTAACGCAAATATTGTTCTGAAACTATCGTCTTGTAGCATATTAATGCAATTTACTATTGTTATTGGCTACAATTTTTCTTTAAAATACGTTTATTTTGTCGTTTCGATTTCCACGGAAACCGTTCTCAAAATAAAAATCATTAATAAATTAAACAAATTTTGTTTTTGTTAGTTGGTAATAAAAAACTTCTAATAATTTAATTTTATCTGAGTCATTCACATTGACAATTCAGACATGTGTTATACATTTTAAAGTCGATGACTTTAAAATGCTATTATGAATATTGTTGAATTGCGGTCCTGAGACAACTTTATTGGAAGATAGTTCATTCGATTACCTACATGAAATCAACTTTAACTTAAAAATACCCGTCAAAAAAATCATAGTAAGTGATTTATGTGATTCTTATGTGATTCGTCTTTAAAAGACGATGCCAGTAAAATTTTCGTCTTAGTGATCCCATAGTAAATCATGAGGACAAAAACTGCAAAAAACTCTGACATTATATGTATCTTATTTTAAAACATAAGTGATATATCCCTCATATTTTATTGACTTACTAATAGTGGTATTTTCGTTCTATTAATTTCCTCTTTTAATATGGATAACCAGATTCTACTGCATCCTGCCTAGGAATTTACGACGGAATTGGTTTCATTTAACATAAAGAGTGCTTCTTTGATTTTTTTTCTGTATTGTAAATTCTGTATTTTTAATATAAAATTGATGTTACTTTAACACTTATTTTAACATTTAGTGGTCTTGATATTTCACCTAAAACATAAACCTAAATCTAAATATTTCACTTTAAATCATATGCTAACTTACTTGTTTAGTATGTAATTTAAGTTCCGTATACGTATTCTTGTCTGTTACTTTGGTTCTGCTCATGATATTTATGTCATATACATATGCTGTCCTTGGACTGATTTATTGTGTGTATTTATAAGTGTGTTGTTTCTACCTTCTGATGTTTTTCTAACTACGTATTCCAGTGCTAAATTAAATAGTGTTGGTGCCAAATCATCACCCTGTTTTATTCGTTCTGTTATTTGAAATGGGTCTTTTATCTATGTTGTATCTGTATTTGAGCCACTGTGCCCGTCATCGTCATTCGGATGAGCCTAACCAGTTTAGGCTTCTTTCCTTCTTCTTGTGTCCTGCTCAATTATCTTGCGTTGGCTATCAAATTGGGTATACTAATTTTGTTGACGGCGGCTCGGAAAAGTGATGCAGAGGACCTCTTAAACCATTCTCTCAGGTTTTTAAGCCATGACATGAAGGCCCTCTTCTTCCATATATCTTATTCATTACAACATTACAACATACTACTTATTCGCAGAACTCTCCGATACACCCAGATTTCAAAGGCTTCAACCTTGCTTAGAAGTGTATCTGTTAAAGTTCAATGTTCGACACCATGTAAAAGAATAGAGAACACATAACATTTTACTAATCTAATTTTCAGTCTCAAAAAATATAATATTGTTTGTTTATAGTTTGGGCGGTATTTTATATTCACTTAATATTTTGTATAAGTGTGCCCAGTTTATTGAGTCATATGCTTGTTTATAGTCCAGATTTTGTTTAAAACCTGCTTAACCGTGAATATTTGGTCGATGGTTGATCTTTATTGCCTAAATCCTGCCTGATACTCTCCAATGATCTTCTCTGCGAGGAGTTGTAGTCTATGTTTAAGTGTCCTGGTAGCTATTTTATATCTATTACGGGTAAAACGTAAATATCGGATAATACTAGAATTACCCGGATAGAGTTAGAATAAATAGAATAAATATCGGATAATACTAGAATTACCCGGATAGAGTTAGAATTATTCAAGCATAGTGCACAAAAGTTACATAATTGTGAATGTTTCGTTGTATTCTGGATTTATCCAGTTAATACTATATTATCCTGTTCAAATAAATAACCAAATAAATGTTCAAATAAAACAATAGAACAAAACAGAATTCCTTCAAGAATGGAGATCATGCATCCTAATGCCTCTCTTCACAAAGGGAGACAAATCGGACCCGGAAAATTACAGAGGAATTTATTTATTAAACACAAACACTAAACAAATCACAAGAATACAACAAACCGGCATATCTATGTTTCGTGGACCTTAAGAGGGCATTTGACCGGGTTAAATTAAAGGACGTTATCCACTTATTTTGCGCAAGAGAGATACCTTTAGGAATAATCAAAACGATCGAAAATATTGTACTGTTTTTATTAAATCTAATTTATTGTCTTTATTTATTATCAAAGGTTCTATTTATAACACTTACAAATTCATTAAAGTAATTATTTAAATATTCACTAATTTATTTCACAATATTTATTTATATTTAGTTCCGCGTACATTTATATCTCGATCTAAAAACTCGAATTCATGTTCAAAAACTAACTAACATATTACAACAAAATTCCTCCTTAAATATAAAATGCCGTTATTCGAGAATCATGGCGATTCCCCATCAAGAGCCGAGAAGCTCGTTCATACTGGTTTTATTCGGCCTGCTTCTGGAAATTTTAAATCGTGGGTGACTCGAATCAGAATTCAGGTTGGCAAACAGGTCTTTCAACTGAGCGGCGAAATCACTAGAATAGAAAAGAATTAGAAACAATATATTTACAGTTTTATGCGCCATAATATTTATCGTAACAATATCTACCAAAACAACAGAATAAAAGTAGAACAAGAACTAACTGACCCTTATGAACCTGGCATCGGGATAAGACAACGAGATTCCCTGAGTGCTTTATTATTCAACCTGATTATGGATGAAATAATAAAAAAGATAATTTACAACGTATTCTGTCCCAATTTAATATAACTGCCAGAAAATTTAACATGTAAATATCCCCAAAAAAGACAAAATGTATGGTTATAACAGCAAATTTACGAAGATGTAAATTGGAGCTCAAAGGTCAGATAATAGAACAGGTGATGGAGTTTAAATATCTAGGCATCACATTATCTAGCTACGGAAAGCTTGAAATAGAAATTTAAGATCGAGTGAATAGAGCAAACAGAGACGCAGGTTGCCTGAATGAAACAGAATGGATAAATAAAAATATCGGACAAGAAATGAAAGGCAGAATTTAGAAAACAGTTATCACACAAATAATGACATACGCGGCAGAAACACGACCTGATACAGAGAGAACAAAAAGGATGTTAGAAACAGGAGAGATGAAACACTTAGTGACAGTGATAGAAGTACAGATATTCGACGTAGATGCAAGGATGAGAACATCAAAGAAATAGAAGAGTAGAATGTAACGATCATATAAGCCGAATGACAACAAATAGAGTAGTAAATACGGCAAGACACTGATCCCCAATAGGAAAACAATCAGTAGGAAGACCACAAAAACGATGGAATGACAACTTACTGGAAGTACATTGAAAAACAGACAGAGACATACTTAAAAGAAGAAGAAGAAATAATTAACCGTTTCTAATTTCTAGTAAAATTGAATATGATTCTATCTCTGTTTTAAATATTTTAAATTCTTAATGTTTAGTTATATCATTTGGACAATAGTGCTGTAGTAGATTCTTAATAAAGAGAAGAAAACAAATAAAATTTAACCGTAAGTAGTGTTATTTATACCTAAGTATAAAGTGTACTGCTTTATTCATTTGACATTGGATATAAATATCTAGAATAATCCGGATACATCAAAAAGTTATATGCATTTTATCCAGCCAATTTGGATAATACGCAAAGTATCCGAGTAAAACTAATTTTATCCAGTTTCGGGGTTTACCCGTAACATATTCGCAACACAGCAATAAGATTCCTTTATAGTTTTGTCAGAGGAGTTTATCGCCCTTTTTATGGATTGCACAAATGATACTCTTATTTCACTGTTTTTACATTTTCTCTTATTTCCACATTCTGTGTATGACCTCATGTATCCTTTTCGTTATTTCCCTTCCACCCACCTTGAATAATTCTGCGGGTATTCCATCATATCCAGAAGCAGAGGCCTTGTTATTTTTCTGCAATCTGATTGCCTTTTCAACCTATTATATTATTGGCGGCTTTGTTGTCTCATTCTCATTTTCCGCTTCTTCCAATAGTTCTGTTTGTGTGTTTTACGTTCTACGTATGCAGGTTTTCAAAATATGTTTTCCAAGTTTCTTTAGTTTCTTTAGTGTTTTTGGTCATTTCAAAGTTTTTATTCCTGCACAGATTAGTTTTTGATTTACAACCTTGGTTTATTTGTTTGATAAATTTATATGCATTTCGTGTTTTGTCTTATCTAAAGTTTATTTCCATGTCAATTAATTGTTTGTTTATGTGTTTTCTTTCTTTTCTTTTTTTTTTTGTCTAGACAGTTTATCAACTATTCGTCTTTTGTTTTCAAATACCATTTTTCTTTCTCTAGGTCGTCTAGTTAAATATATTCTATGTGCTTCATTTCGTTCTTCAATTGCCTTACCGCCTTACCCTCATCATCAAACCATTGGTCATCTTTCCTTTCTTTAGTTCCTAACATCGATTTTGCTGCAGTTAATGTGGTTTTCCTTATTAGGTTCCACTGGTCTTCTAATGTTCTTGATCAACCAATTCTTTATACAGTAGGTATGTTATAATATATCAGAGCTCCTTTTTTATATATAAATATTATCAGTGTATTGGTCTTGGGATTTAAAGCTTGGAGGGCCTTAAAACCCTGTGATATATATTATAGACTTTCCTATTTGCGAGTAAAATTACTATATTGGTTGAAGCTTTATGGTAGATACCAATATCTATTATACTTTCTTAAAAATTGTTTAGGTTTATTAAGTCATATGCACGTTTGAATTCAATAAAAATACACAAGTACTCATTGCAAAACAAGTTTGAATATCCAGATATCCACGTCAAAATCCATATTGTGTATTATAGGCTATTGAGTATGTCCAAAAAAAGAGAGCTAAAAGGAACTACAACGTTGAGGTGGTTTTATCGTTTCATATGGTCAATGCACCCCCAAATATGAAAAAACCGCGGAGCTACTATTTAAAGGGGTGTGTGTTTCAGAAAGGGGTGAATTAGTCCTTTCACACCAGGGTGCATTTGGGTGAATAAAAATATTTTGTTATACAGTCGACGTAATCCTAAACTCAAATAACGAGCATATTTACAGCTAATGGTTCACAAGAACAGACCCATATTCTTAATTTTATATTAGTCCCAAGGCCTAATATGAGAAGAAAAAGAATCTTTGACATCCTTAACATGAGCGTTATTTAAAAAAACAGGCATAATATAAAAAAAAAACTTTTTACTTCACAGTTGAAAGATCAATAGAATCATTTTTGTCGTCCACAACATGGTTAGTACCCAAAATATTCAGAAGTATAAGATGCCTTCTATTTTTTATTATTCTTATATATTCTTATATTGTACCGCCCTTTTTTATACACTATTAAAATTGTGGTAATCGGATTAGTTAGGATTAACCCTGCAAAGACCGAGAGTGAAACTCGAGCCATTAATATTCATTACTTCGTGTGAGAAATCTTCTCTATGAGTTTTAAGGTCTTATTTCTAAATTACCGAATCCTCCACTTTAGTCTTGTTAGAACATCCGGGATTATGAAGTTTAATAAGACATTAATTTCTCGACGTCTACTACATTTACATAAACTTTCTTAAGATAATCTGTTAGTTGTAGCTTACAGGAAAAATGATATACATTTTGCTAACAAACAAAAATTTAATTGAAAGATCTGGGTTTATATATATATATATATATATATATATATATATATATATATATATATATATATATATATATATATATATATATATATGTATATATATATATATATATATATATACATATATAGTGTTGGGATAAAATACGGAACCAAGTAAATAGCTTTGAAACGAAAAAGACGATATTCATGAAACTTTGTATGCAATGATCACATGTAATGCTATATTTTTTGTTTCTGCTGTACTTTCCTGGCAGTGCCAGCAACTTATTTCATTTAAATGGGACACCCTGTATATTTTTGCAGATTTTAAAAACCTTGTTATTCCTAATTCAGATATACCAAGTTTGGCAGAAAAATTTGTTAAAACGAACAACAAATGACTGTACAGGTAAAGAATGGGTACATTTATTTTCAAGACCAATGAGAATAATAGTTTAAAAAAATCACTTAAAATGTTCAAAATGTTCGCAAAAGATCACATCCTCACAATGTGTCAGCCTATTAATTTATTTACTAGTCTAATGAGAATAACAGCGTAAATTTTTGTCTCATGTTTTTTTTTTGTATTAAAATAATGTAGTAAGAAATGGAATCAAACTGCTATCGTAAAAATTGGAGACAATTGGAGATATCCAGACGCAAAGCTTCAATTAAATGGAGGCCAAGTTGAAAAAGTTCACAAAATTACATATTTGGGACTAACTAGATCCAGACATAGAAATGGGTCAGTGTGGTGTTAGAACCACTAAGCCATATTTCTCCATGTGTTTTTGATCTTTTAGTATATTAAGTATTTTGTGTTAACTCCCGTTTATGCAGATATTTAGTTTGATTTCTAAATGATATTTTGCAGACATATGGTCTGTGGACGTTTTCATGGATTGCATTGTTCCAACCTGCAAAATCTCCAGAAATCCAGTCAAGTCGCCGATTTTAGAAATTGTGCTCCTGTTAGCCCAAAGAAACTTTCTAGAGCCATTCTCCGTCCTGTATAATATGCCGATGTGGAAGATCTAGCATTACCTCTAAGGCTTCAGTGGGGCACTATCTCATTGGATCCCTAAATCCACAACTCGTTTTCTACGCAAGCGAACTTTAAACTTTTTGCAACTCTATTGTGTTTCGCTGCGTTGGTTTGTCCTACCAAACCAGTGTAGCATCATTAATTATGGGTCTGACATTGTAGAAGATCTGAGAAGTGAGCAAAGTAATAACATGGCATGTTACTACGAGTCTGTAAAGGAGAAACACATGAAATAGAAAAAAATCTGACGAATTAACAAAATAATCTTAGTTGATACATATACTATATTTTCTGAAGTCGTCTATTTCCTTTAACTACTGTGATGGTAATGACAGTGAATATTAGATTATACGATTATTATCTATTGTAATAAAAAAAATAATATTTTCGACGTTTAGTGTTTTCTACAAAAACTTCTTGAACATTGTAATAATCACCGTGAATCACCAAATCACCGAGTAGAATACGCGTAATCCTTGTATTAGGAAATAGATCTGAATTTTTTGTTTCGAAATATAATAAGAAATATTACTTATTGTGTCCTGCTAATTTTCTTCTTAAACAAAAGCTCTTCCAATATCGTTGCACTCCCCGAGGGTTTAATTCGAAAGTCTAAAAAACTATTTTTACGTTGTCAGGACACGACGATTAAAATATCTCCATTTATAAGTATTTTTTTATTTTTGCTGCTTTCACTGTACTGTTTGGTGTCTCAATAAGTCTTTTGTGAATCTTAGGCTGTTCACTGCCTTCTTTGTTTACAGTGTGAGTCGTGTCATTTCAATACCTTTTCGTATTATATTTTCTTGAATATATCTGATATTAAAATATTATTTCCTTATGTTTATGTCCCTATTTTCTAATTTATTTTCTTTTGGGAAATATTTATTACTTTAAAAATATGTAGCACAGTAGCCGAGGTGAAAGGTATAAATATTACAGCCTTGGTAATCTCCCGTACTCTTTCCCCCCTTTCTCTCTCCCTCTCTCTTATTGCCTCTAATATTTCTGTTATTAACTTATAAAACTTAAAAGTTCTCATTTTGAAGTATTGCTTATATTGCTAAATCTCGTAGGTCTGATTCTCTCAAATTCAAGATTAATTGTGGCCAATAACTCAACTATAATAAAGTTCAAATTATAGTAACGTTATAAAACTCTTAAAGAGTTAATCCCTATAATGCAGTAATTCCTTACATAATGTACCTACTATATCAAGCCACATTCTAATTATTCTTGGACGTATCTCTCTTTCACTGATTTATATCCATTGCTGTTGTCCACCTCTTCTCAGGTCTTCCTATTCTGTAATTTTCTTATTCTATCTAATCCTGCTAATCAGTCTGTCGAATGTATAACCTGCAGAATTCAATTTTAGTGTTTTATCTTTAACACATGTCACTTGTGCATGTTCTCTAATCCATTTTATAATAGCCTGTTTTATCCAAAACTCGTCTCGTCTTTTTACCTCTTTATTCTTAATCGCATCGTTCCCATATCAATACTATAGGATTTAAGTCACAGTGCTAAAGATTAGAAAGACTAAAGAAAGAAAGAAAGTTATTTCATCAGTAACACATTTTTTAAATTGACTTGTGTCAATAAAAAAATTGAATTTGTGACCTGAAGCTCTATTTAGAAGTTCCTTTTTCAGGATATCATGCCCAAACGGTAATTTTGTTTCGGTTAATCAGATTTCTCTAACAAGCTTATGGAAATAAATCAGCTTTTCTGTTAATCGAGAGTAATAAGTGGCATTATCTATCATAATTAAAGTATTTTATTGATCATAATTTAAAAAAATAAAAAGGAAAAAATAATGGTACGACGAAGACTGCGAAACAGCAACCGAGGAAAAAAATCTAGCACGATAGAAATCGCTGAAGACAGGTGGAGAAGGATACTTGTCATATGAGGATTTTTTACGTTTTATAAGAACTCTAAAGCAGAAGAAAGCAGCAGGCCCAAAGGAGTTATAAAACGAGGTGGAGAAGAATTGCAGCGAAAAATATATGACTTAATAATAAGGCTTTGGTAAGAAGAAAGAATGCTCGAAGACACCACACAATGCAAGAACTATAGAGGAGTAACATTGTTAAACAGCTGCTACAAAATATTGACATCTTATTAATCAGACAAAGACTCTCAAAATACGTCGAAATAGGAGACTACCAGCAAGGATTTAGAGAGGGAAGGTCATCAATAGACCCAATACACATAATCACACAGTCAATTAAGAAGTGTTGCGAACATGATATCGACATACACATCCTTTTCATAGATTTCAAGCAAGCATTTGACAGCTTAATAAGAGCCGACCTAATAGAAGTCATGAAAAACCTAGATATCCCAATGAAAGACATTACACATAATCACACAGTAAATTAAGAAGTATTGCGAACATGATAGTGACTAACACATCCTTTTCATACAAGCAAGTATTTGACAGCTTAATAAGAGCCGACCTATATAATAGAAGTCATGAAAAACCTCGATATCCGAATGAAAGTCATCAAGCTCACGAAAATGACTTTGGAGAAATCGACGGTAGCAATATTAACAGATGACTGCATCTCCAAAAATATAAAAATAGCAACTGGAGAACGACAGGGACTCTTTATCAATGCCACTATTTAACGTCGTTATAAAAAGAACAATAAGAGCTACCGAAATAAAAGCTACAATTATAAGATCGACGTCGCAACTTGTAGCGTACGCTGGCGACATAGATTTGATTCGCAGAAACCAAACAGTTTAAAGGAAGAATTTGCGAAGTTGTGCAAGAAAGCATCCAAAAGGGGTTAGTCAATAAATCAAAATAAAACAAAATACATAATATGGTCAACAAAAAATACAGTTAAGTAATGTGACAAGGTTAAATATTGGCGAATATGAGTTTATACTTTAAATATCTTGGTATCTCAGTTCATGGAACTAAGAGAGAAGCATAGTAATAAATGAAATAATTCTGGCAAGAAACAGAACTTACTGGAAATACAACAACTTCCTCAAAGATAACAAGCTTACTCAGAATTGTAAACTAAAATTTTACAGAGCGGCAATTAAACCAGTAATCTCATAAATATGGTTCTGAAGTAATGCGAGCAAAAAAAGCTTCTGAAAGATTAAGAATCCTAGAGAGAAAAATCTTTCGGAGATTAGCAGGTCCACTAAACTTAGGGTAATAATTAATTTAGAAAATTGATAAACTACGAAGTAAGGGAATTTTTGAAAGGAGAAAACATCGTCAGATTTATCAAGGCACAGCGAATCAGATCGATGGGACATATAGAAAGGAGAAATAATTGCGGACCTTAAGAATATAGGAGTTAGAGAATGGAAAACCAGGAAAGAATTTATAAATATTGTAGAAGACGCCAAGTCACACAACTAATTGTAAAACCAAAATGTTAATGAGACTCATGCTTCGCTAGGAGTGTAGATGCCATGATGATGATCCATATTGGCATTTGTTAAGACTATATTTCTAATAGTAGCAAACGGCATTTGATGTACATTAACAGCATCATGCACGTTAACTCTGATGTTTCGTTTGTAAATATACGACACCCTTAAACTTTACTGAGTGAAATGTTGACTACATCGTTCTTCTTTTCTTTGGTAAGTATAATACGTTGCGATTGGCTGAGTGGCAAATGCCAATAATAGAAAAAGTTTGTTAAGTTCGGTATCAGAATTATCAGACAACCAATAGATAATGGTTTATAAATGTACATTCAGAAATTGACTTGCTCCTAATTTCTTATTACGAATATTATTACGGAAATGTCCAGTCGGTATAGTAGCTTAATTATTTAAAAGTTATATTTTTAAACTCATTGGTACAAAAGTTAAATATTTAGGTATCATATTTCTACTTCAGATCAAGTAGATACAGTAAAAAAACTCCTTATGCTAACTATGTACTGTGCACGCTTAATAATTATATCTGGTTAGCCTTATTGCTCTTTAGCGTGCTATCAAAAATTAAGAAATACTTTATAAACGTGAAAGTATTCTCTTTATATGATAAAACTCACTATTATGGTGTAAATATTTTGAACACCCACATCTGACCGTATTCTGTAAGATGAAAAAAAAGCAATAAACAGGTATTTCTTTTTAATAATATTACCATATTTGAAAAGCCCGAAGGATCCCAAAAAATTTATTTTCGGTTTCTCGAAAATTGAAGGTGAAATCGGATGCCTAAGCTAATTTGAATAAAGCATTCATCTACAAAAAGATCTTAATAACTCTTTTGGGGGTTTATTTAATCTCGCTTATTAAATTTTAACGATATTCCGTAATTAGATCGCCCTCAGCGAGCAGACAACAGATGCAAGAAGTAATAACAGCGCCATGGGCGCCCGTATCTTTTTGCTTTATTTTAGATTGGGTCTAATAAAGAAGCGCTGCTGTGAGATTATTGGTCCTTTGCATGAACTTGTGATTTAGGGTTGTGTGATATTCTCTCCTGATGAGCTAGGAAGGATTGTAATAGAACATATTAAGAGTCCTGTATTTAAAATTAATTACTGCTGTATTTGTCTTATCAAATTTACATATTTATTTTTAACATATTTAGAAAACATGTTTACTATTATCATTATTAGAGATTAGATTATCAGCATCATCATTGGATCTACAACCGATAGTGAGTCTTGGCCTCTTCTAAGATAAGCTTCCATTTCTTCCTATTTTTCCAATTTAGTACTCTTAACCCTCCTAAGTCTTCCACCTGGTTCTTAAATCGTGCTCTGGGCTGCCTCTTCTTACTCCATCCGGTCTTTAGTTATAAATGTGTTTCGACGGCCCCATCTCGTTCATTCTCTTTAAGTGGCCTAGCTCCTTAAAGAGAATGAACTCTCTGAAATGAAAATTCTCGTGTTAGTGATTCCATAGTAAATCATGAGGAAAACAATCCCGACATGGTAAGTATTTGGTCTTACATTTAGTTTACTCTCAATTAACACCAAATTCTGATTTTATATGTATGTTGTTTAAAAAACAAATTATGTATTCTCTAAATGTTACTGACTTATAATAGTGGTATTATCCTTTCATTAACTTCCTCTTAGCATAATAAAAGCAGCTTCTTTAATTTTTCTCTTTTACCATATGTTTCTTTTAGTACTATTCTTGAATCGTTCCATTGAAATCTATATTAATTTTCCCATGCGTGTTTACATATTTGAGATCTATCAAATTCTCTATTTTCAATATAAGATTGATGTTCACTTATTCCAATATTTAATGGCCTTTAATATTGTCCCTAAATAAAACTGATGGCATTCACAAGATATTTTATAAATACAATTCTTTGTTGTTACTTGTTCATTGTTAGGTTTAGTTTAGGTAAAATATATCTCAATGTGTTTGTTGTTTTTAATGTTGTTGAAATGTTGAATTTATTTCCTATCTTTTTAAGTTTTTCTGATAATCCTTTTATGTATGGTATTTTCCACATATATTCCTTGTGTATGCTGTAGGATCTCGTTCTAAGTTGTTCGGTTCTATACAGTCTAAACGATAAAGGATAATAATTTTTTTAGTAAAACAGATAACAAATGTTTTTCCTCTAAGAACAAATTTTCTTTAGAACAAGTAATTTTGGCTCTATCGTATAAGGATT
This sequence comes from Diabrotica undecimpunctata, assembly GCF_040954645.1. Taxonomy (NCBI): domain Eukaryota; kingdom Metazoa; phylum Arthropoda; class Insecta; order Coleoptera; family Chrysomelidae; genus Diabrotica; species Diabrotica undecimpunctata. The sequence goes on along the minus strand of NC_092805.1, from coordinate 87,971,281 downwards.
TAATTATTCTCTTTTTAATATTGATATTGTGATTTGATTTGTAATTTAGATATCTGTTGGTTGTGTTGGTTTTCTATACACCTTAGTCTCATATCCAGTATCTTTGTTAGAGATTAAAACATCCAGGAAAGGTAGTGTGTTATTATATTCCTTTTCCATGGTAAATGTTATTGTCTCTTCTTTATCGTTTATATCATTCAGGAATGTATCCAACAACTCTGATCCATGAGGCCATATTAATTATCATATTAAACGGTCTCTTGTTCTAATTTTAGAATCTAGCCTTTGTCGCGCTTCCACAAGGCTGTTAAATAAACACTGCCTTGTTTATGTCTCTCCTAAGGCTATTCACACTTCTTCAGGAATATCATTTGGTTCAACTGCTTTAGCTTTCTTTATTTTTGAAGTGGTTGAACAACTTAGTCGTTTGTTATTCTGGTGACCATTGCTGTTACTGTCTCCGTTAGCTCAACTAGTTTTCTTCTATATCCTATGGCCTAACCACTATACAAATTCATATATGTATTAGAATAAAGAAAATCCTAATTTACTCTAACTCCTCTTTGAAACGGATTAACCGTATTCCAAATAAAAAAAATACAATAAAGAAAATAGCAAATTTATATCAAGAGCGTATAAAGGTTTTGAGAGAATGAGACTGTACAAAGAAAATATCAATATAATCAATAGTATCAATTGTACTGCTTAAATTAAATGCGACGTAAATCTGTTGAAAATATAAAAATTAAATGTGATGTAAATCATAAATATTATTCAGCCTCAAATCCAAAGAAAGTTCAGAAATGGCTATCACTGCTTATCGAACTAGTTAAAATCGAAGATTTTGCAGAACATCGACCGAAATTAGGAATATTATACGGAACTGAATGTCGGGCAGTTAAAAAGAAAGAAGAGCAACAAATGCGTGTGGCGGAGATGAGAATGCTTAGATGGGTGAGTGGAATGACAAAAAGGCTAACATTTAGAAAGAGTATATTAGAGGAAGTATAGGTGCGGCACCAATTGATGTAAATTAGAGAGCATAGGTTAAAATAGTTCGGGTATATTAATCATCCAATACGAAGAATTACTATTCCTGGAAGAAGTAAGAGAGAAGATCAAAGAAGACTTGGGGATGACACTTAGGCAGGACATTTCGATAATAGGTGTTCTTCAAGGCTTTTTGCTTGTATCTCAACTGTTATTCGTTCCTCGAATATGATTTTACCCGTTTTGGATAACAACAGATTCGTATATTGATTTTTTTCACTTCATTAGGATACCATGAACATTAAATATATAATTTTTTCGTCTTTAATTTTGTCAATAATTTTTTTCTTACATTTGTTACGCCTCTGTTCTGTATCGTATATACCTTTTATGGAAGTAACCTCCTTTTAACATAATATACAACAATAATTGAGTTACAGCTAAAACCACGGCGACGTACGGTATCCCGTTATGGAAAGTTCATATACGTGTATGTTACGCAACGTTAATAATATATCAGATTGGCCGTATGTTCAATTTTACGACCAAGCGTCGCAAACGTGATAATTTATAGGGAGGTCTGGGATGGAAAATATATTTGATCTGCAAAGGCGAAAAGACGTAAGGGTTTCGTATTTCGTATTTCGAGGATCCTGATTGCGTAGAGCTTTTTAGATTTATTCGATGGAAATGTACGTTAATTCAACACTACAGTATGACGTTTCGTAAAGCATATCTACCGTGAATTGACAAAAACCCAGGCACGAATATCATCTGGCCTAACTGCTTTTTGTTTCTGTATTTGAGGTAAAACTATCAGTGTGTCTGCGTGTTGTAATGTTTCTTTATAAAGTTCATTCTCTAATTAATATATGCTTCTTTTTTATTTTTATCTATGTTATATTATATCTGTTTTTATATCCACCTGGAATCAACTTCATCATATATTTTTATACGCTTGTATCAGTTTTTGCTTTTTGACAGTTTCTATCATAGTTTTTTTTTTATAATTTTCAAAATCTTTGTTAAATTTATTTTCTTGTCTGTCCTATTTTAGTTTTTCTTGTATTTGTATAGTTCTTTTGTTTAATACCTGATTTCCCCATTAGGACTGCCTTTCGAAAATAAACTTTCTTTTTTATAAAACAAAAAGGAAATCAAATGATCAAAACAAAAATCTAATACCGTCATTATGTTTCTTTTTTATGTTTGCTCTGAAGGTAATGTCTTCTTATCTTTCAATATTCGTTATGATTGTTATTCTTAAACGACTCTTAAATGTCACAATATATGTTGGTTTCTACCTATTTGCTTTCTTTCTGTTTTATATCTATAAGGTTTTTGTATAGAATATGTATATACATTTCCAGACACTGCGTACAATACAATGTATGAAATTACTGTATCCTACTTATCTAGATCCGTATTCCCTTAGTGATTGCGGTATATGCATATGCTCTCCGCTTGCAATCCCTTTGTTCCATATTTTCAACTTAAAGTCGTGCGTTATTTATTTCTTTTATATCTTTCACTTTCGTTAGTTTTAGAGCATTTTCAACAAAGTGTGTTGGTTTGGTTATGCTGCATATTCATTAATTAGTCTGTCTCGCAATTATATCTTCCCAGTGTTGATGTGTACATGAGTCTCGAGCTTTCTTTTTCCTATAAAACAACATTTCATATGTATTATTTTTACCTGCCACAGAACCTTTTACTTGGGCCCATATAAATTAAATATGATTTAATTCTCAATGGTAGGGGAAAGTCGAAGTTAAATGGCCTTCTAGAAGTTTACTTCGTTTAGAGTTTCAGAAGGTGAGTTCAAATATTATTTCATTTATGAAAAGTGCTATAAGGTATAAAGAAAGCTATAATATAATTGTTATTAATAAATGTCATTTCTTGTGAGAAACTTATTTTCACTGTGATAGTCTAGCGTATTATTGTATTTTTTTAAGTTTTCATTACTTTTTCGATTGAAATGACACGTCTCAATTATTTTACAAAGGAAGAAATTCTGGATTTATGTAACATCGTTTAGGTAAAACCGGGTCATAGTCAAATATTAAATAAAAATAGGGATGGTCGACTGAAACAAATCACATCTAATCAAGAAGATATATTTTGGTTTAAGTGAGAGTTATAAATTACGCAAATTGTTTACCCATTTTTATTAGTACAACTAGAAACTAGAACACGTATTGCATACCATGTTATTTAAATACATTCTTGAAGCAAAGTGCAACCTTGCAGGCTAAGCAATTTCAATAATATCTGGCCTAGTGAATGAGCCGATTCGTCGTAGGTGTTATGATATAAAAAGAGTAGACGAGGAATAGAGATCAATAATATTAGTTCGTCATCTAGACATGCGTCAAAATGATGCCGTCATATTACACGAAAAAACTGGATATTTTGTACAAGCCTAGAAGCTTACACAGTGGTTTCTAATGTGGAAGATGTAAGTACCTACTCACATCTTCTAACTTAGTTTAAAATAATATATCTTCTAACTTAATTTTTAAGAGGAATTTAAACTGCAGTAAATTGTTTTAAGTTCATATTTTTCTTTAATATTACATCAAAAAATCCTTAAATAGTTTTTTGATTCTTCGTAGTTCCATTTATTAAAACGGGTAAATAACAAGTAGATATAGGTATGTGATTAGCACAATAATATATCTTTCAAACTTCCAAAGATAATATTCCACGGAAATACAGAAAACTGAAAAGCGTTTGTATACCAGAAGCTATTCAATATGCAGTATATGTATTTTAAACTTACTCTTGAAGCAACTAATCTATCTTTTAAGACATGCAGATAACCTAGCGTATAACGTTAAAAAATTTGTTGTCTGACCTATGTAAAGGTTATCACTGCAAAATTAAAATAGCGCTATTCATGGCTAGTTTTCTTCAAGTCAGTTCTAATTTTAAAACTATATCGTTTAAATTCTTGATTTCTGGCCATAGCTTTGTACCAAACGATAAAGATATCGGTGATATAGAATGGCCATTAAAGCGTCATGAACGATTATATTAAACTCCCTTGGACTGTTTAGGTATAATAAATTCTTGCCACAAGAAGTTTTTCAACACACAAAAACTTGGAAAAGGCAACAGTGAAAAAAAATGGCTCAATAAAAAAAATCAACTGGTTAAAAACATGACAAATTCTTTTAAAGAGATAAAACAAAAATAACCCAGCTAGAAAAACTCTCCTTGATAGACCCATTGGTCAGACAAGAAGAGGAAGACCCAGAACAAGGTACCTTGAAAACGTTAATAAACACGTGAGAAATATGGGAATAGGTGCTTGGCGGAGGAAGACGATGGATAGGGACGACTGGAGAGAAATTCTTGAGGAGGCTAGAACTTACGCAGGGCTGTAAAGACAGAATGATGATGATGAAACACATCTTTATGATGTCTAATTTTGACGTCGATCACGTATGTTTGAATATAGAGCAACGAGGAAGACTAAATCCAGACAAATTGATGGCTAGGCTTGTATTGCTTTGGTCCGACGGTAAACCTTTGACAGAAGTAAAACTGTAAACTGCAAAACTTTACGATATAAAAAGCTAAAACTACATTTCGTTCCTAACAACGCTAAACCTTTTTATTAAGTTTTTGAAGTCTGCCTATATGATAGAAGATTTGTAAGAATTTAACGTTCCACGTTGAATTTTGACCTAAATATCCAGGAAACAAGCTAATTATTGGAAATTTATAAATAAAATGAAATAAATTTTGCGCCATTGGTGTGATTAAAAAGTTATAAAAATGTGATATTATTTATTTATCTAAAACATTCCGACCCACATAAGTTTCACCACTTTTCGCTAAATAAATCTAACCCATATTTATCAAAATAACTTGCTTCATAATTATATTTTCAAACAAGTACGTATAGAAAGTGTTTAGCAAATTAATTTAAAATGTTAAAATTACCGGCATAAAAATAAAATATGCATCGTCTTATTAGAGCACATTACAAACGTTTAAATTCAATTTGCCAATAATCACTTTTTTTGGGTTGGACGACTTCTGCTAAGAAACTTTTTCTTTGTATAATACAGACGCTCTGTGTTACATTTTTAATACAGAGAATATTTGCTGACTGTACGTCTTTATGTCTTACATAAAATATATTTCAAGATGAAACAATGGCAAAAACTTCTTCCTTCTACCTATATTTTTCTCTCTTGGTTTAAAATTTACAACTCTTATGTGCCGTAAAGTAATAATGCCGACATCTTTTATTTCTGCAGCCTCAACCTTTTATGCTATTGTACTGAGTATTGATCTACTTGAAGGAGTCTATAAAAATATCATTATTTTTGTCCTTTACCGCGTTGAAAATTATATTCTGAAATGTCAATTAGCCAACGTTGAATGGTGTGAACTTCAGTTTATTAATAGATATTCTAAAAATACAAACATTGCTCTTTTATTAACATTCACCTCGTTTTTGAGGAGTAAATATTGTTTTTAAGTATCAATTTATTGTAATTTCAATACATATTTGTATTCATGAAATTCAATTATTTTTAAGTAATATTTAATAATCTGACGAACAAAATTCTGAAAGTGATGGTGCATAGAAGACAACTGAAAAAGAATAGGGAAGAATATAGAAAGAAACAGAAATTAATAAAGCAAAAAATAAAAGTGACCAAAGAAAAAAAAAAGAACAAAAAAGCAATTGGACAAAGCAAAAAATAAAAGTGACCAAAGGAAAAAAAGAACAAAAAAGCAATTGAACAATTCCAGCAATGATGTTAAAACTAAATATGAAGGAAACATTGAAAGATCGGTCAATCTTTTCAATCTTGACCCAACTACTCTTATTTCTCGTTATAAGCAATTCTGCTTGTTCATTGGAGGATTAATACCTCTATGGAAGGTTGTCACTCCATCTTTTGTGCGGTCGTCCGATACTTCTTTTGCCGATTGGTGATTTATCTCTTGCTATTTTGACGACACAGGTCTCCTTAATTGTAATGTAATTCTTCTCAATACTCTCATCTTTGCCGCTTCCAGTAGCCTTTGCGTTGTGGCTGTGTCGGGTCTTGTTTCTGAGGCATATGTCATTATTGGTCTTATACTGGCTTTATAAATTCTTGACTTCATCTCAGTGTTAATGTGTCTGTTTCGCCAAATAGTGTTATTAATGCATCCTGCCAGTCTATTTTCTTTTTGTACTTGATCTCTCACTTCTTTGTCCAGGTCTCCATAGCTAGACAGTGTCCTTCCCAGGTATTTTATTTCCATTACTTGTTCAATACTGATGCCATCAACTTCTATTTTACATCTGGTTGGTTCTTTGTTGACTACTATTGTTTTAGTTTTCTAAGATGCAATTGTCATATTAAATTCTTTTGCTCTTATGTTAAATCTGTGGACCAGCCTTTGCAGACTGTCTTCATCTTGGGCTATCAATATTGCGTCGTCTGCGTAATAGAGTATTTTTATTTCTTTGATTCCCATTCTGTATCCTCTTCCTTTGTTAACACTTTTGATGATTTCATCCATGAATAAATTGAAGAGCATGGGGTGGAATGAATCCTCTTGTTTTATTCCGCTGCATATTTCTATAGGTTCTGTAAGTTGTCCATCTATTCTGACTTCCATTTTGTTGTTTTGGTAGATGTTATCGATAGTTTTTATAATATATAGGGAAACTTTTTATTATACAGAAGATGGATTACATATTTGAGTGTTACCCTGTCAAACGCTTTCTTTAGGTCAATCAGACTCAGAAATGCTGGTCCATTATACTCTAGTGATTTCTTAGTAATTTGTTTTATAACGAATATTACATCTGTATATGATCTTTCACTAAGAAAACCCTGTTGTTCATCTGCTAAAATTTTAGTTGTAAGTTTTAGCGTAGTATTTAAAAAGTTTATGCCTCTGTAGATTTCTGTCTGTTTTTTATCTTCTTTTTTGAATAGTAGAATTAGTTCGCTCGTTCTCCATTCTTCCGGTATTTTATTGTGTTTTATATTTTTATTACATAATGTTGTTAATTGTTCTGTCACTGCTGCTCCACAATATTTCAGCAATTCGTTTGGTATCCCATCTTTACCTGCAGCTTTTCTGTTCGTCAGGTTTTCAAGTATTTTCCGAACTTCCTATACATTTATATTAAGTTCTTCATTTGTGGTAATTTCTGGTGTTTCCGGTTCTAGCGTCGTTTGTTCTTCCCCTGCATAGAGCTTTTTTAGGTACTTAGTTAATCCACGTATCCTTTTCTATGTGTTTTGGTTCTATTAGTTCCTTTACCTCCGTTCTTTGACCTCTTATGAAGCGCCATATTTCCTTTTGCAGACCGCAAAAATCATGTTCTATTTCTTTCGAAAAGCGTTCCCAGTGATCGTTTTTTATTTTTCTTACAAGTGCATGTGTTTCGTTTCTAATTGTCTTGTAATAATTATCGTATGCCTCCTTTGTTTTGGTTGACATGTATTTCAGGTAAGATTTTTTCTTTTCTTTACATTTTTCCTTCACTTCTGTACAAAACCATTGAGTTCTTCGCCTTAAGAACGATTTATTTTTATTTATATTTCTTTCACCAAGAACTCACCCTCAGAAACCCAACTACTCAACAGGTGAAATTCCAGAATATTGGTTAAGTTCGAATTACAACTTGGAGATATTCGTACGTATCATCCACGTTGGAATAAGGAATAATTTTGAATAAGATCAAGATGATCTTATGGACAATACAGAGTTTGTATTGTAATAAACTTAAATGTAAATTGTCCAGAATGTATTATCCTAAAAGATTCAGACAAAGTTGCATATTGTCCCCACTATTGTTTAATCTATATTCTGTAGAATATTTAAACAAGCTGTACATAACTTGAAATATGATATAAAAATTAATGAAAATCTAGTTAAAAAGTTAAAAGTTCTAGTTATATTATGTGATGACTTAAATGCAAATTCTACTACTACTACTACTACTATCGGTTTACAGCGTTCTCCGACGCCTTCCGACTCCTAACCGCCATTCTTCTCTATTCAGCCATAGGCCTGGAGGGATTTCTCTTTCCTCTAGTTCTTTTTCAATTCCCTCTCTCCAGCTTTTTCTCGGCCTTCCTCTTTTCCTTCTCCCTTGTGGTGTCCACGTCAAAATCTGTTTTGGAATCCTGTCATCTGGCATTCTCTGTACATGGCGGTACCATATTAACTGTTTTGTTTTTATGTCATCAACTATTGTATGCTTGACTCCCATCATTTCACTTATTCTCTCATTTGGTATCCGATCTCTTCTTGATTTTCCTGCTGCTCTTCTCCAGAAGTCCATTTCTGTTGCTAGTAACAGTTTCTCTGTTCTTTGTTTCATTTGCCAAACTTCGCTGCCATATGTGATTACACTTTTAAGTATGGTGTTGTATATGAGTTGTTTGTTCGCTTTAGATATTGTTTGGTCCCACAGAATTCCGTTCATCACGGATATGGCTAAATGCAAAGGGTGGAACAAAAGATGGGACTGAATATTAACTTTCCTATAACTAACCCTTACAGGGTGGACATACAGTAAAACTAGTATTCAATTTAAAATATGGTTCCTGTAAATTAAAAGAAAAAGTTAGAGAGGGGTGGAGAAATCTAAGCTTCACTTTATTTAAGAATTCAAGTAGGTAATCCGTTCAAGCGCATATATTCAAAACTACCTCGAACAATTCCACATATTATATTCGATTATCATATGAGTCGATTTTAATTCTCTTCCCTAACTCGCCTCAGGTTGAATCATGGCAACTTTCCTGCCGAGTTAGGTATCTAAAATTGGAGGACGAAATAATTCACTCTGCACATATTTCTGTCGCAGATTATAATCGCAGCCTTTTAATCGTGAAAATATTTCACACCATACGGGATGAGTTAGATTAATTGGACTAAAATATGCCCATTGAACCAAACATGCCTAATAAAATGTGCTGTGAAAATTGTTACTGTGCACTGCGTTGACATTTGAATTATTTGTTTCGATTTTTGCTAATTATTTCACTATTTATTTATAAAAATTGTTATCAAAATTAGCATACCGGCAGACACACTTTAAACAGGGAATATGGTTTTGCGTTTTTTTACAGGAGATCCCAGATTATTGATTCCTGATGATGAGATACAACCGAAACTTTATGATGATTTTGATTAGACAATATGACGTAAACATTATTTGGGCGTAATATAGGTGGTCACATTTATTTAAAAACGATAATTTCAACCGTTTAACAAAAACGCATTTAAATATTTCAAAATCTAAAAAGAGAATTTATTGCATTGCATTTTTTTAAAACTAATTCCTTTTTCGATTGAATATTTGTAATTTTTAATAATACGTATTACCAATGAAGAAATGAGGGATATTATTAGTATTTGTATGTATGTACAATATGTAGGTAAAAGACAACCAACTGGGCCATTACGCTCTAAAATTGAAGGTGATCAACCGAAAGTAATCGCGAACTGATCGTCTATTATTAAAGTCATAAAAAAAAGAAAACTTTCACATTTATCACTTCAGTCCTGATATAAATTTGCTTCCAAGATTGTTTCCCGACGGTTACAGTTCTGCCAAACATAATGCTGATATATGTTTTGTAACGATATAGCAACCAATGTGTAACAATAAAGTCATCACCTAGATCGTTGGGTGCTAATTGTTTAACAATAAAATGGCATCTTAGTCGTGTAACTGTATAAAACGACACTTAAAATGCCAGTTTTATTGTTAGGCTTTCGACTATCTCTTCCTCAGATGTAGGTACGTCTTATTATAATGAAAATTGTACAATAAGAAATTTGACAGGAACAAATAAAAGATTATACTAACTAGTCATATTTATTAAATGTAAAGAAATAAAATTTAGTTCAAACAAAACGCAAATCTTGCCTAAACTTTACAAATTGTGAACATGTAAAAATATGCTTATGGCAATTATATTTTTTAATATATACCGTCACTTCTGGAGAAGAGGCTAAGTGTAGTCTTCAAATCTGTCACTTCTGGAGGAGAGGCAGAACATATTCTCACATGGAGGTAATTGTAGGTTTCGCATGGATATGTATGCAGGCTTCAATGGTTGTCCATCGGGGTAGCAGTTAGGATTGTAGCCTTGCTACATCCCTTTAGATGTGAACACCACGTGGGTAGTCCGGGTGTCCAACCAAAAAGGGGGCAAGACAAACCCAATATATAACAAAAAACTACAACAAGAAATCTGGTGTTATCTGCTAGCATAATTTTAAATATATTGACTTGCCACGAGGTTAAAAAAAATTTATAAATATAAAAATATTTAGCAATGGGAAGGACAATATGATTTACACAAATATAATATATTTTGAAATATAGAATCTTTTGGTTAATATATTTTTCTACTTTAAATTTGTTATTTAATATAAATATATAAATATAAGTTATTAAAACAAATTTAAACTAGAAAAATGAATTAACCTAAAAGATTATATCTACATATGTGTGCCTTTATTAAAATTTAAACGAAGCTTGGTTTATAGAGTTTAGAAATGTTAAAAAAACAATTAAAAAAAATATTTTTTTTTGAAGAAATTAATAAGAAAGTTATCAACTACAAATATAGTACAATAAATATTTGCAACAGCAATATCATTACCTTAATTAGCGAAACAGCCATTACTTGGAAAAAGGAAATTCTCATGCCTTTAAAGTTTATTAATTATATAAATAATATTATAAATTAATATTTGATGAATCATTATAGCTTAGAAACTACTAGGCACAGTGTTCTTGAACAAATTTAAATCCCTTTTTGTATTAATTTTTTTGAAAAATACTCTTGTGATATTTTGGATACTGTGTTACTGGATGTAAAAAGACAAATGTGCTCTTTGCAGGATGGAGCTTCACCTAATTTTCCATTATCTGTCAGTAATATTCTTAACGATACATTTCCTCAACGATGCATTGTCTGAGGAAGTGATTTTGAATCGCTACAAATAAGTAAATGCATAGGAGTCGGAGGAGACAGACCATGTTTAATATTTAGTTTGATTTTTTCGGCGGGCAAACTTTCGACACCAAATTGTCTTTGTACCTGGGGTAATCGAAGGGTCAAATTTTATTATAGGAAATTTCGACACCGCGGCGTAAAGCAGGTAGGTAGGTAATTAGCGGCGATGGACATTTGCACCCAAGCAGGACAAGCGGGTTTTCCCAATATTTATTGTCACGGCGGGGGGCGTGGCACTTGTGTACTTGTGACTAAATTATTTCAGTTGTAATTTATTTCTTGTTTGACGTTGACTTGTGCACGTATACGGATATTTAAAAAATGAGTTTGATAAAAAGTTCCCGTGGTCGAGATTTATTAGTGGTGGAGCATCATTCGTTCTCGAAACAGAAAGTGTTAAAAAGCGGCGAGATATTTTGGCGCTGCATCCAAAGAAACACTAAGTATTCCGCAAAAGTGTTTACAATAGGCTGTGAGGACCTCACCATCACAAGAAGTGATTTGGTACATAATCATGAAGCCGATCCAAAAAAGCTTGAAGTAAAGATGGTAACCAATGCATGTAAAAGAAAAGCCCAAGAGGACATATCGGAAAAGCCTGCCAAAATTACAAGAACTGCTGTTGCTGAGTGTGATGCCAATTTGCTGACGGTTCCTGACATAGCTAGCATAAGAAAGAACATTTACAACTGTCGTCGTAAACTGTTACCAGGTCCGTTACCAAGAAGCATATCAGAAGTCCATAACGCGGTTAGTAATTATTCTCCTAAAACCTGTCGCAATGAAAGTTTTGTGTTTTTAAATCATCCTGAATTAAATGTAATTGTATTTTCATGCGAGACAAATATTCGTTTGTTGTGTAAATTAAAAACTTTGTATATGGATGGTACATTTTCATACAGTACCAAATATTTTCTACAATTATTTACTATACATGGCTTGGAAAATGGACATTATGTTCCTTTAGCATACTGTTTGTTAAAGGACAAATTGTCAATAACATACAAAAATTTATTTTCTTTATTAAGGTCTAAGATTTTTGAAACATTTCAATTATTATTAGAGGCAACTGAAATATTTGTGGACTTTGAAAAAGCAATTCACTGTGCTTTATTGTGGCCCAATGCAAAAATTAGTGGATGCCGTTTTCACTTACACCAAAACGGGTGTAAAAAAATTCAATCTTTGGGTTTGGTACAAGAATATAAGGATACAAATTCAGAAATTGGAAAATGGTTAAGGCATACGTTTGGTTTAACTTATTTAAATCCAGCAGAAGTTGAAGAATGCTCTCTTTATGATTTAATGTCATATAAACCTATAAACGCAACACTTGATATATATGCAGATTATTTACTGGAAAATTACATTTTCGATAGCGCTCTATTTCCACCACACATATGGTCTAATCAGAATCCGTCTATTGCGAGGACCACAAATGCCTGTGAATCCTTTCATTCGAGATTTAATTCTTCTTTTTATTCAACACATCCTTCTATTTTTATTTTTATTGAAAAGTTAAAAGAATTTCAAGTAGACACTTATGTCAAAATAAATAGTTTACATATACCAGCAAAAATCAAAGATACTACTGTTAAGGCTAAATTGGCATTTTTGGAGAAAATGATGGATAAACTACGATCCCAACAAATACGTAGGTTAGATTTTATAAAAGCTGTATCTTATCATTCCTATAATAGCAAATAAATCATTGTATACAAGTATATTAACGGTAAAATGTACAAAAATTAGGTGCTAGTTGTATTATATTTAGATATTATTACAGTTATAAAGAAATAAAATGCACATTACTTTTATTAAAATAAATAAATTAATTAATTATGGTATTTTATTTATGTCGCAGCTATACTTATTTGGTGTCGAATATACCTGTAAGATAAAAATGGGAATTGGGGCTGGTGTCGAAAATTGCCATTAAATTTTAGTCGCTACCTGCTTAGTGTCGAAATTTCCTACGCCCGATTTTTTTTAGTTAAATTGTTTATAATTCTGTTTTATCGTCGAAATAGAAACCCATTTTCATGAAAACGGTTCAAATGCAATTGTCCCTAACATGACTTAAAGGTTAGAGTATGTTTTAACTGTAGTGGTGGAAATTTCGAGGAACAGTAAAGCCTCACCAAACAAAGCAGTGGCGTTCCAAAAAATACTTATGATTTAAATCATATTGTGAAAGAAAGGTACACACAATTTATTAAATGATATTAGGTTAGATTTTTGGCCATATTGTACTACATTTTAATACATATTATTATAATATATCACATACATATATTGTCTGTATGTGAAACCATAGATACGTATTACAGATTACAGTATTAATAAATATTAATTACAAAGATTGTTTTAACTTTAAAACCTTTATTATTTATATTATTATTCAATTAAACGTCACAAAGTTAAATAGAAGAATATACGAAATAATTGTAATAAAGTAAAAAAATAATACATACATACCGGACAGTTTGGAAATCTTATATTCACATAGGTTACATAGATACATCGTAATGTTAAATTATATTATTCACTCTCATAATCAGATGCACTGTCGTCGTCACTATAGTCCTTTTCCATCATATTGATAGCACATTATGTATGCAAATCCTCAACAGGTCAAAAAACCATAGGCGTCACCCTATATTTGTTTTGAAATAAATAAAAAAAATTAATATTTTAAGATGCCGTCAACAATTCATTATCTTTTAAAAAATCTTCTATAAAATAAGTGTCCACTAATCTCACTATACCTTTTTTATGCGTAAAAACGTCGGTATATATGCCACACGATTATTGTTAATTATACACGAGTGATTAACGAGAGAATTCAATGTTTCACGAAATAAATTAATGTAAACAGTAATTTAAAGGTGATTATTGTTTTCTATACAAGTTATCGCCTGACACAAAAAGAATACCTTCTTTGAACGATTACCTGGAATTACTGATAAGGCTTTACTAATAATAGTTTAAGTAGTTTTTATGCCACATTACAGCTTATGCCAATAATATAAATTAGAAATTGTTTGCATCTTCCATTTAGTTTGTAGATGTACATTGTTCATGTCTTACCTACTTACGTTTTTGGTGTCGATATTTTGTTATTTGCATTTAAAAATGACGTCGACAACAGGTTTTATCCCGGTTAAGTGTAGTTTTAAAGGTGCCTTCAGTCTAAGAGAGAAAAATATAATATTAAATGTACACGATGCACTTGTACATCAACGCCCTTTAACTAATATTTGTGAAATCGTTAACATGTGTTCAAATATGACGGGGGTTGGAGAAGCAACAATTTATAGATTCCTAAAAGAAAGAAAAGGAGGAACTGTTTTATCTCCCAAGAAGAGTGGAGGGAGTAAACCCTTGGAAATTGAAGAAATACATAAAAACATGATAAGACGCAGCGTCCACTCATTTTTGTTTTAACAAAGAATTTCCAACATTGGACAAAATCCAAACATTAATTAGAGAAAACGAATAGTTACCAATCATAAGCGACAAGAAATTATGGAGACTATTGAGAGAGATGGGATTTCGTTGGCAAAAGAATAGAAGAAAATCCGTTTAAATTGAAAAAGATTACATTGTATGTTGGAGACGAGATTATCTAAGAACTATTAAAAAGTACCGAGAAGAAGGGAAAACAATTTTTTATTTGGACGAGACTTGGCTAAATGAAGGTCATACGGTACCATATCTATGGGTTGATACAAATGTGAAAAGTTCCCGTCAGACATTCATCGAAGGTGTATCTACTGGAATAAACAATATTCCCATTGGAAAAGGACGCAGACTCATAATAACCCATATTGGAAACGAATACGGTTTTGTTAATGGTGGATTATTAAGTTTTGCCTCAAAATCAACCAAAGATTACCACGAGGAAATGACTGCTGACGTTTTTGAAGAATATTTTGAGCAAATGTTGGATTTAATTCCAAAAAATTCTGTCATAGTCATGGATAATGCTAGTTACCATTCAAGACTAGCAGAAAAATTGCCAACAACGGCATGGAAAAAAGGAGAGATAATCGAATGGTTGGATAAACACGCAATTGAGTACAAGGAGAATTCGACAAAAAAGGAATTATTACCTATTGTAAGGCAACATAAAGCAGCTTATAAAAAATATATAATTGATGAAATGGCATTAAACCGTGATGTAATTATTTTACGTTTACCCCCATACCACTATGATCTGAATCCGATAGAAAATATATGGTCTCAAGTAAAGGGTGAAGTCGGACGCAACAACAAAACTTTTAAATTAGAAGACTTACAACAATTATTAGAACATTCCTTATCAAAAGTAACTCCAGAAAATTGGAAAAATGCTGTTAGTCATGCTCACAAGAAAGAAAATAAAATGTGGAATTTGGATAATATGACTGATGCAATGCTGGAACTGGTAATAATTAACATTGGAGTTGAAGATTCCTTAGATTCTGAAGAAAGCAGTGAATCTGAAATGGAATTTGATTAAAATAATATTTATTTTTTTACAAATCGGCCCCTGTTACGGCCACAAATTCTTTTATATATAACCAATAAAATAAACATCTTACATTTCTTGCAAATTCATTAGTACCTGTTAATCTCCATTACTCCGACACTGGCAACTTTATTTAGGGATTAGTAACGCTCAAAACTATTGTATTCTATTCTGCTTCAACCTTTATACCTGGTGGTCATACTCAATTTAAAATTGTTTTCCTATATACTTCTGTAAACTTGTTGACAAATATCTATTTTTCATTGAGTCACCCGTATCAACAGTTTAGGGATTTGCATACATAATGTGCTATCAATATGATGGAAATGGACTATAGAATCATTTAAATCAATCCTTAATTCTTCAGTTATTACATCTATGCGACGTTCACTTTCTAAATACCTATTTTCAACCTTGACAACACGTTTACACACTTTCTTTCAGTTATCTATAGTTACTCTAACAAATTCCTGTTCCACCAACACTTTTACGTCTTCTAACTTAAAATAAACGTTTTGTTTTGCAACTTCATTTATTTGCGCCCAAACCATTTCTATAGGGTTCAAGTCTGGATGATATGGCGGAAGTTTTAAAGAAACATGTCCACATTCTTGCAGCACTTTGTCAAATTTATATTGAATATGATATTGTTTGTGTCGTTTGATGATTTCATACAATTGCGGTTTTTCATACAATTTTTTTTAGAATTACTGGTAGGTGCTTTATTAATTTGTACATTATGATATGACGCATTATCAGTAACAACAACAGATCAAACAGGCAAATTGGGGATTAACTGTTCTTTCATCCATTTTTCATAATTTTCTGAATTCATATCATCATGATAATCTCCTGTCTTAGTTCCTGACTTAAAAATCAAAAGGACATTCTGTATGAAACCCATCTCCCCACCACCATGTACGATAACCAACCTACTTCCTTTTGAAATGTTTTTGAACAATCCTTTGCCACTGTCATCTGTCCAGCTATTTGGCGTAGTGTCTCCTGCATGTACATAGGTTTCATCAACATATACGATTAACTTACCTTCGCTTCTGTAATATTTATCTTTGTCCAAATATTTAATGCGCAGAGCACGAATATCATTTTGTTCAATCAATAAACGTCGATTATCTTTCGTTTTCTTCTATTTAAATCCCAAATCTTTCACAATTCTGTAGAGAGAACTCACACTTCCAGTCCACTTGTACACCTTTTCAAGCCTTTTCTGCAAAAGCTTCAATGATACACGACAACGTTCAGTCTCATGAAAACTATGAATGGTATTTCTAATGAACTGTTTGTCATACTCCCTCAAGTCTGTCACGGTTGCTTTCCTTTTAGCAAGTGTTTTAGCTGGAACTTTTAGTGAATATTTTGACTCTGCGTTTGTTAACATACTTGCTTGTTGAATGATCCTCCTTAGGGCTCTTGTTAACGAACGTTTTTTTCAACGGGTAACGGGCCGATGCTAAACGGGTACCCGTGTCGACGGTTCATAAATTTCAAGGGATATGCGTCCGTTGACAGTATGGAATCTCCGAAATATCGTCAGTTTTAAAGTAACAAGTGCACGCAATATATATTATATCATGTTGTCGTCAAAGCAAAAAGTTATACTAGCGTATTATTTGTATAAAAAATGCAGAAGAAACGGGAGAAGCGTAAAAGAAAAATATGGATACATCCTATTTTGTTAGAAAGAGAAAAGTATGCTGCTTTCCATACACTTTACGAAGAATTGAAAAAAGACGAAACAAAATTCTTCAATTACTTCCGAATGGGTCAAGAAATTTTCCGCAAATTGTTAGGAATAGTACATGATAAATTAAAACGCTGATTAAATTAAATTAATACATGAGTTGTTTATAGCTTTCCGTGGTTTTATCCCACAACACAGGTCGATTTTCTACCGCACTTATTAAAATTTTCATATCAAAATCCATATTTTAGCGGCAACAAAGGAAGAAATTTATTGAAACAACGGATGCTCGCCCAACGCCGTTAACACACTTCCATAAACTAAAAAGGTTCACTGAGGGTTCACGGTACCGGCCCGTCGAACGTCTTGCCGAGGGGGACTGGATACGTAGACGGTGAAAAGTTAACCAACGGGTTGGTTGCCGTTGCGTGAACAAACATTCATAAGAACCTGAAAGACACTGAGCAACGGCCGACGGGACGGTGTCAAAAACGACTCGTTAACCGTTGTCGTTAACAAGAGCTCTTACTCTACGTAAAGATACTCCAGTAGCTTCACTCGCACGTTGTTTAATACTGGTTCGATTATCTTCAGGAAATAGTATTTGCATATATTTAAATACATTGTAAACTATTCCTTTGGATTCTTTTGTCAATCTGATCTGTTTACTTGTACTACACTTAACCATCTCTATTCTACAAAATAGTTCTAATACGCGTGGTAGCACCTTTCTTGTTGAGACTCGACAACATAATGAGACTAAATTACGAACTCGTTTTACGAGTTACGAACTAGTTCTTTGTATGTCCTTAACGAGTCGTTGAGTCATTAATAATGACTTTATAATTACGGTTTTAAGGTTACTGATACTAAATTAGAAATTAACTTTTACCAAACTTTATAGAGTATCAATTATTAAAGATGGTATTATAATAAGCAAATAGTTTGGTATCTATAAAACAATCTGTGCACAATCAAACTCCATTTATTATTTAAGTGAGTAATAATTTTGTAATTAGTGCGATTTCAAATAATTTAATTTGTTTAATATTGCAACGCCACTGCATGGGTCTGATCATAGATATTCTATTGTCTGCGCGATTAACTATTTCGTGGAAAGGCTCGTCACTCGATTTGAAATAAGCTGTATTTACACTTACGACTTAGATAGTTATCTCCACCATGTATACAGGTATTCGGAAACTTCTTAACCTACATCTACCAATGAATGTTTCACATAATACACTAAGCATCAGTAATAAGACTGCTAATGACATTACTGTACAGTTCTTAAAATGTTCTAAAATATTCATTTAATATGATACTCCCTTTGTTCAATATCTGTGACCGATACCAAAAAACGTATTTTTTTTTATTTATATCTTCTATTAAGTATTCTAACGCTTGGTCGAAAAGTTGTCAGGGTAACGTGACATCTTTCTTAAGCAAACACAATGACATGTTTATATTTTTTAAAAGACCGACTCCGCAAATGGTCCATTTTATAAATATTGTTTTACGGTGCACCAGAGATTCCAGACAAACGATGTGTCAACAACTCGCGACGACGATGACGAGTTCCTTTTTGACGTAGGTGGTCATTTCTTTGTTGAGCAACAAACCGCACAGGTGCGGTTATTGTACAGATTCATGTGAGTTTCGAAGAAAGCTTTGTGGCTTCACACAGGGAATTAATACAATAGACAGGCATTAAATAAATATTATTTGAAAGTTTTTTATCAAATTATTGCAATAAATGAACAAAATAAATTTTATTTATCTATGTTTGTCTAAATACATTTTTTGCGGGGTTAATTTATTTCTCTAAATCTTTTGTTGACATCATAATGCATAAATGTAAAACCAAATATGATGAAAGAATTTCCCAGCTTAAAAAAATATATTAAATTTTCTCCTATATGCATGTAACCTGGTGTTAGTTGCTGAGAATTTGTTCTATTTATTTTATAAAAGAACAAACTAATAAATAAGATATTTTATAATACAATATCATCTGACATACATGATTACTGAAAAACGGTAACGAGCAAACGAATCCAATCAACCATATAGTACCATAAATATACCATTATATATACATATATATATATATATATATATATATATATATATATATATATATATATATATATATATATATATATATATATATATCAGCAAGATTATCACTAGAAGCTCCATGTACAAATGTTCAGAACGGATAAGAATAGAAAGGGCCGCTAGACGTTACTTATTTTCTCACAACTAAAATGTATAGAATAACTTAGTATTATTTTGTACTTGTGTATGCATACCCACTATGTTGGACCGACGGCCAATTCATTTGTAACAGGTGCTAAAGGTAGGTACAAAGAGTCCTATTTTTTATTATTACGCTTAATGCTTATGTAACAATAAAATACTGAAAACTTTGTTCTTAAGTTGAGAAAGGCAATCAGCCGAAACAGCTGCAGTGATAAGAGTTTAAAATAAATTTTGTGGAAGTTTTGAAAACAAAGTTTTCAGTGTTTTATTGTTACATAAAATGATTTTCCATCAAGTAACGGTCGAATCCATCAATTACTTAATGCTTATGCTTATTTTTACCTATGTTTTGGAAAATATTTTTAAAAATTAATAATTAAGTAATACACTTTTTTCATATTTTAAGATATTGGTGGAAAATCTTCGTAAGATACCAGGTCTTAGCCTGATAATGTGGGATTGCCTCACCACCGCTGAGATGGCTGTCGAGACCAACACTTGTGACACGACCAACCGCAATCCCCGCCGGGGCGAGAACCTACGTCCGCGAGTGCAGGGTGGGATTCGCCCTGGTGACGGCATATCTTTGCTACTGCATCCGCCTCACGTCTCCTTAAATTGCAAGACAGGTGGAAAATGCCACAAACGTTTTTTTTTTTTTGGTAATTACAGCAGTCTTTCTTCAGTCTCCTTGAACTGGAGCCTCACGAAGGCATGGGTCCTTGCCCACATATCTTGATCCTCACATATCCTCGCAATCATATCACTCATATAATCAAAACGAACACCATTACTTTCTCCAATTCTAATCTATCCACACTTCAACTTGCACATTCAAACCTGTGGCCCGTGAGAACCTGCGACAGAAAATAATCCAAACGACAGTGTCCATATTCGAGCCAAGTCTTAAGATCCGGTATGAGTAACTTTGTCCACTGTGTTTACATCTACAGTTGCCTCCCATTCAGCTATGCCATTAAGTAATACTGTCACACTCATTTCGTTGGCGGTAACTTTACGCTTTAAGCTTCCAAAAAAATATATGCTTGATTTTTATATACATATAATACTCCTAGGAACTAATCCAATAATTTTTGTACTTTTCTTAAAGTCCCATTGCTTATTTTTACGTATATTTAGAAAATATTATTAATTATTATTCACGTGTAGTAATTCATTTTCCTGGTGCAACAATAATGTTCTGTTGGTTTTACAGTGTCCTTGATTCTGTTCTAAAATTGACAAATGTCGTGAACCAACGTCGATCAATTGCCATACGCATTTTTTGCTCCACTAGCTAATCATCGATAAGTTTTGGAAGTTTATTCTGCCACATAGAATTATTCCGCAGGTTCTGAACCCGGAAACAGTATTGTTAATAGCATTTACTCCTACATCGTTTACAAGTCTTTTTAGCAGTTTTGAAAATTCTTATTTCGGAAGAACGCCTCTATTTCGTTGTTTTCATTCTGTCAAAATTTTAAGCCATGTTGTTTTGAAACGACCAAAGAACGCTTCATCTAGTGGTTGTAATGTAATAGATGCGTTGCTTTTGGTGGTAGAAGAATAAACTCGATGTTGTTTTCTTCGCATAGTTGTATTACACGTATTTAAAGGTGACTGGACTAAAGGTGACAGGACTAATTGTTTTTTATTAAATTTTTTTTTACCCTTTGCCGGGGTTATCAGCCAGCTTTGTTTTGTCATAGTGATATTACACGGTGTACGTCTTGTTTGATAAATTATCAAAATAATTATTGATAATGTCAGGACTCCGATCTGCTCGAATACGTTTTATATTCTTACATATACGTTGGATTAAAGTTGGGTGTCTTTTTAAAAACATATAGATTCAGTCAACGCCAGGTATGCTATTTTTAAAGCATTTGATAGTTTTACCCTCAGTATCCAGGATACTGAGGTCACTGCTTGATCAACATATGGATGTCAAATCTGGTAAGGGGAAACCCCGACCCTGCTGCTTTTTTAATTCCCAGAGAAAGAATATTTTATTTCTTTATTTAAAGCTGTACAACCTCCAGCATGCAAGGGATGTTTTTGTTTTACTTTATTGCAGAGTGTTGCTATGGGAATATTGTATACCTCTGAAACTTAGCTATACGTCATTTTTCTTTCTGTAATCGCTTTTAGCGCCTTTTTCAATGATGGCTCTGCATAATTCTAATTCGTGGCACCTAGCCATTTTTTGTACGTCCTTACCATATTCGAATTCGCCCCACTGAAATGAAATATATTTTATAGAAATCTTTTCAAATTACAGGTATTTTACAATAGAACATAAAAAATGTCTTCAAAAGGCACAAAAGAATATATGTACAACAAATCTTTAACGTAATTGAGCCTGATAAACCAAAGGTACAATTGTTTGCTTGCGGCGCATAGATAAAAAATCGCATACGATAATAAAATTAACCAAATTTTTACCTACCAGTCAAAAAGCGTTCGTTACCACCAGTGCACTCAGCTGACTGTGTTCTTTAAGGCGCGTTTTCACGGGTCGATCTAGGTTGAACGATTTGGATCGTTCGACCATAATTCGATCTGTGTGGAAAGCAAAAAGGTTTACACGATAGGCGATAAATGTTGAATTAATTGTGGTACAAAATGGCATCACTTGAAATGATTAATGTAGGTGTGCAATTAATTTGTTGTGCAATTTGTATGTTGTTGTAATATTTTTTATTTTATTTTTCAAGTCATTTTCAGACATATTCGGTTTATTCATATGTTGTAGAATTGCTTGCAATGCTGCTCGCCTCGCTTGTAGATTGCTATAAAGCTCAGTTTGTGGATTCCATAATACATCATAATTTTATTAAGCATCCAAAAATCTTGCCATGTCTGCATCTGACCATTTTTCACTCATTTTTTCCCAAAATTACAGCTTGTCGCACTAAAAACAACAACTGTATACACGCTAGAAGTACTCTACTCGGTTTTCTGCACGTTGTGTTTTCGTTTCGTTCGACGAGATGTTTACACATTCGATTCCAGTCGTTCGTCATCGATTCGGCGACAATCGCCCATCAAAAGTAGACAGTCTTTCTACTTCCGTCGAATCGACTCACTCCGCCGAACGGCCAAGTCGATTTATGGTTTACATATTCAATTTGCTTTCAATTTAAATATCGACCTAAATCGTTCAACCCAGATTGATCCGTGAAAACGCGCCTTTAAGGCGAGTTTTCACGGGTCGATCTGGATTGAACGATTTAGGTCGATTATGAAATCGTCAACTCGTCAATCTCGTCGAACGAAAACACAACGTGCAGAAAGCCGAGTAGAGTACTTCTAGCGTGTATACAGTTGTTGTTTTTAGTGCGACAAGCTGTAATTTTGGGAAAAAATGAGTGAAAATGGTCAGATGCAGACATGGCAAGATTTTTGGATGCTTAATAAAACTATGATGTATTATGGAATCCACAAACTGAGCTTTATAGCAATCTTCAAGCGAGGCGAGCAGCATTGCAAGCAATTCTACAACATATGAATAAACCGAATATGTCTGAAAATTATTTGAAAAATAAAATAAAAAATATTACAACAACATACAAATTGCGCAACAAATTAATTGCACACCTACATTAATCATTTCAAGTGATGCCGTTTTGTACCACAATTAATTCAACATTTATCGCCTATCGTGTAAACCTTTTTGCTTTCCACACAGATCGAATTATGGTCGAACGATCCAAATCGTTCAACCTAGATCGACCCGTGAAAACGCGCCTTTAAGCACGTACTAAAGGCAGTCGACTGAAGTTGATAACATTCGTTTTTTTTTAGATAAATCTGGAATAAACGCGGGGCGTTCGAATTTATATAACCCGTTCGAATTTACCCCACATTATGGTACATTTGAACTCGTAATGAAAATTATGAGCAAACCGTTGTTGATTTATGAAAAATGATTTATGAGCGAAAAGCTCGGGTTCGTTTAGAAAAATATTCCAATGAGATTTTTTTTGCATAATCACTTTCGTGGGATAAGTATCTTAAAATAAGGTTCAATGGGTCTCTCGGGTGAAAAGTTGTTCAACTTTTTTAAACAATGTTTTTAAATAAATTGTAACAATAAATTTTTTCGGCCCGGATAATTTTTTTTTGATCATTTTGACCAAAAAGGTCCTTTGTAAGTTTTCTCTAAAATTGATCGTTTTCGAGTTATAAATAATTCAAAACTGAAAAAAAAAACGCAAAATGACGATTTTCAAGCCCAAATATTTAAGAAAAAATATTATTTTTGAAATCACCAAGTACCTAAATTCAAGTTCAAGCCTTCTTGTATCAGCCACCGATAAAAATTCTGAACTTATTTGATTTTAAAACATTGTTTTTTAATTTTTAATGAAGCGCGTATGGCATGGCGGGTACTTATTTGTACAATGAGAATTCAAAGCAGCAAAACTGCCATAGATCTTGTTTCTCTCTCTTATACACGATGCAGCCGACACCCCGTCCTGTCATAAGCGCTATATTAACGGTTAAAACAATGTTTTAAAATGAAATAAACTTATCTGGAAATGATAGAACAAGGTATGAACTTGAATTTAGGCCCTTGCTGAATACAAAAATAATATTTTTGACGTGTATTTTTGAGCCTTGAAAATCGTAATTCTTGGCTCTTTCAGTTTTAAATTGTTTATAATTTGATCAAATTTACAGCAAAATTACGAGAGACCTATTTTGTTCGGAATGATCAACAAAATTAAAAAAAATTTCCGTGCTGAACAAATTGATTGTTACAATTTGTTTAAAAAAATTTGAACAGGTTTTCGCCTGGGCGACCTCTTAAACCTTATTTTGGGGTATCTTATGAAAGTGATTATTCAAACAAATTTTATGGGAATATAGGGGAAAGGGTGAGGTAGCTGGTTCGATGATTTACAAGTTAATATTTGAAAAATTATAGTCCCACCTTCCTACATTTGGTAGATAAAAAATAAATAAAACCTCGAACGACCAGCGACCAATAGGGCGCAAAATTGCGGATTAGTAATAATATAGTGAATAGTAAAGTTAAAAGTAGAATAATTAAAATAAGAATTAAGCTAGAAATATTTTTATTATATTATTTACAGAAATAAATAGAAGTAGCGGAATCGCCAACAAATCACCCCTTTATAATAATAAAACATAAATGTTCATATAAAATGTTCTTAATACATACAACTGTTTATATTAATTGTTCTTAAAGCTAAATATATGCGATTTATAGAAAAAGAAAGTTTATTGTTTGTTGTATATCCGGCAACCCTGTAATTTGTCGGACCGGCATTTATGATATGTTGGCACAAAACTGTAGATTCTCTTCTGTATAAAAGAATAATTTCAGGTACTTACATATTCGATGCACAGACACTGAATTTAATATAGTTAATTAACTATTTAGTGAAATAAGTTATTTGAAAAATGCTTCTATTTGAGAAGCGTGAGAACTATAACTTGCTTCCATTTGAGAAGTTGAAAAATAAGGTTTGACTTGTGTGCTTCTATTTGAGAAGGCAAAAACGAAGTGGCCTTAATAAGGGTAGTTGGGTTTGAATATTTTGAATCAGAAATACTGACAGGCGCAGCTGATACGAAACAGCACGAAGAAGGAATGTCGTGCTGATCGCATAGTCTCTAATTTATTAAGATATATTATTGAGAATAATTATAATTATTAGAATAATAAACAGACTATTGTAGAAAATATAACTAATTTTCTACAGGGAATATTTTTCTGAACGAACCTGAGCTTTTCGCCTTGTCTAATGTTTAACAATATTTTCTAAAACATACTGTAGCGTGATTAAATAAAACGAGCGGTTCGAATTTATATACATATATTTATTTATAACTTTACAGTTCGGTAGTATCTTAACGACTAAACTCACTCCTAACAACGTTACATATATATAATAAAGTTACTTTTCGAGAACATTCTGGCGTTGTCACACCTCTAATTGTCTCCCGTCCTATTGACATGCCGAATCTTACGTTTTCTAGATTCGTCCTTCTAAGAATTATGACGTATCGGAGATGGGCTATTTCGTTACACTGCTCCCCTCTTAAATCTGATCGTCCCGATCAGCAACTCTATATGTAGGCACAGGATGGCGGAATCTACAGGACTCTCCAGCTCTGCATGAACCCTTTAGAAAGAAATAACAGTCTACTGACTTTGAAGGATACGATCTCATCGGGTTAATGCAACACACAGTAATTCGTACGCCGGTTTCTCGGAAGATCACTTCAAGCATGCTTCTGACAATCTTCCAGTCCAGATTATCTAGTGCATGGCCTATCTTGGGTAAGGCCAAATTCTTGATGTCGTAATTGCACACAATTCTCTTCAAATTAGTTAGAGCACGCCATATATCCTCGTAGCTTGCCCTGACTTTATATGACTTCCTGGTCACCATATACAGCAAAGATCGAGAACCATCTTCTAATCTCAGTACTCTTCCAACTTTAGGTTGCTGGTTTTTTAACTCGTCCAAACGACCGAATTTCTTATAAAATACGGATGAGATTCCGTTAGTCATCTCAAGATCTTGGGCAACACAGTGGGCTAGAGAGACGTTATGCGGAACACTAAAAAGATCCTGCTGAACTTCTGTTGTCACGCCGAATCTAGCACTCTTTCTCTCTGCGTAATTTGACATAAATTCATTAAAGCTTGGTCGCCGGTCATCTTTGATCTCATGTTGAAGGGTTCGTGCTTCTTCTGTTTCATTTGAGCCAGCATATGGTGCAAGACGATTTATGTGAACTACTTTTGGTTTACCTTTCGGCAACTTCTTAATTCGGAATATTAAGTCATTTATTTTCTTTTTAATTTCATATGGACCTTCCCATTGTCTTTGCAGTTTGGGAGACAAGCCTCGACGACGTTGTGGATTATAAAGCCAAACAAGATCACCTACTTCATAGCTTTCACTCTTACATCGAGAATCATATTGATCTTTCATTCTGTCACTGGCTATCTGGATGTGTTGTCGGGCAAGTTCATGAATGTTGTTCATTCTTAACTTCAGGCGGTCGACATAATCTTCGCTTGCAACATGTTCTTCGGAAGGTCTGCAGCCAAACTCTAGGTCGCAGGGCAAACGAACTTCACGACCTAACATCAGGCAGGTTGGAGTCTGGCCTGTAGTTTCATTTACGGCCGAGCGATAGGCCATTAGGAATAAATGAATGTGCTGGTCCCAATCTCTTTGGTGTTCTGATACAACTTTGGACAGGTGTTTACCCATCGTTCGGTTCATTCTCTCGACCATTCCATCTGATTGAGGATGCAGGGCTGTCGTCCTGGTCTTATTGACACCAATCAATTTACAAACGTTTTGGAAAAGGGTTGACTCGAAGTTTCGCCCTTGGTCGGAGTGGATCTCCAAGGGAACACCAAATCGGCTAAAGAATTCTTTAACAAGTACCTCTGCAACAGTAGCAGCTTCTTGATTTGGTATCGCATAGGCCTCAGTCCATTTCGTAAAATAATCCATGGCTACCAGGATATATTTATTTCCATCATTTGTCTCTGGAAGTGGACCTGCAATGTCGATTGCTACTCTTTCCATAGGACTACCAACATTGTACTGTCTCATGGGTGCCCTCTTTTTACCAACTGGACCATTACTGGTTGCACACAGTTCACATTTCCGGCACCACCTTATTACATCATCTTTACAGTTCACCCAATAGAACCGTTCTCGAACCTTTTGCAGAGTCTTCGTGATACCAAAGTGTCCACCTGATGCACCGTCATGTAACTGACGCAATACTTCTGACACTTTACTTTTAGGTACAATCAACTGAAGCTTAGTTTCTGTACCATCATCGTTCTCAAAGGTTCTATACAGAAGATCATCTTTCAGCACTAGGCAATTCCATTGGCTCCAGTAACACTTGACTTCTGGACTACATGCACTAATGTCATGCCAAGAAGGTCTTTCACTTCGACGCATCCAATCCAATACTCTTTTTATACATGGATCATTTGCTTGAGCGTCTTGTAGCTGTTGAGGCTGCCATTGCTCATTAATGACGGTGGTTCGTCTCACGGGGCAAAGTCGTTCTTCCAATTTAAGACAATGATTACGATTTGCACTGTATGGCCGTCTTGACTGAGCATCGGCATTTGAATGACTTTTTCCAGCCCTGTGTTTGATTTGTTCTATCTTTCTGACTGTTGTATTATTTTCTTGCAATTTACGACGAATGTGACCTACGTCGTTACCATTCCAACATCTGGGTTCACGTCTCTTCGGCATCATGTCACGAACTACTTTCCGTACGATTTCCTCCAGACGTTTCTCGTTTTGTTTGTCGCTCTCTTCAGAGGTTTGTACTCGATAGCTCCGTGAAAGTTGACTAGCTGTTTCATGTTCTAAGGCAATAGCGAGCGCTTCATCTAAAACTTTCGGTCTTGCTAGTCGTAAAGCTTTCTGTAGTTCAATGTCTCTTAACCCATTGACGAAGGCATCTACAGCAATTTCTTCCAAAATGTTGTCTGGTACCTCTGGATAGGCCAACAGCGCTATACGAGCAATATTTGCTTCAAATTCTTGCAAACTCTCACTTGCTCGTTGGATTCTACTTCTTATTTGTACTTTGTAGACTGGTTGTAGATGGGCATCTCCGTAACGTTTATCTAGTCGAGTGAACAAGGTCTGGTAACATTTTTCTTGACCCTTAGGAATTGATCTTAGGATATCCGCAGCATCACCTCGTAAAGCGGCAGTCAAGGAAACAGCTTTTTCTTGTTCTGTCCAATGATTGGCTGTCGCAATAGCTTCAAATTGTCTAAGGTATATGGACCAAGAGGACTTTCCATTAAATGGTGGCAATTTGAATCTCATATGATTTGTCATTTCGTCTCTCGGTGATTCTTTTTTCACTACCGGATCTAAGGCTACTGTATTAACTGGTGGTAGCACTTTCGTGTTAGTTATCATGGTCTCTAATTTTTTGATCTTCTCTTCTACTTCTCCTATCTTGTCGTTTACATTTTTCTGTATCTTATCGAATTTTCTCGAGACTTCTTCAAATTTCTCATTGTTTTGAATACATATTTCTTCAATTATTTGTGAAGTCTCGTCGAATCTTCTAAATACATTTTCGAATGTTTCATCGAATTTTTTGGGAACATTCTCTAATTTATTATCATCTCTTTTAGAAGATTCTTCTATCATTTGAGAGACGTTTTCAAATTTCTTATCATTTTTTCTGAAACTCTCTTCGATCTTCATTAAAACTGCTTCTTCTGCTGACTGAAAATGGAATGTCTCTGGGTCATCTCCATTCTTGTTAAGAACATTCTTCAGTCGTTCTTGGAGGATCTTCTTGGACCCGCTGCAATCTTCATCGCGTTCTTCTAGCTGCTCACGCAACTGTTTTACTGAGAGTTGTACTAGCAGCATCTTTGGTCAGGCACGCGTACTTTTTTTTAAAATGTACAAAAGTCTTTTTCACAAGTCACTGCTGAATTTATTTTTAAATAAATCAATTATCCTCACACCGTGACACCAATGTAGCGTTTTTAAATAAAACGAGCGGTTCGAATTTATATACATATATTTATTTATAACTTTACAGTTCGGTAGTATCTTAACGACTAAACTCACTCCTAACAACGTTACATATATATAATAAAGTTACTTTTCGAGAACATTCTGGCGTTGTCACACCTCTAATTGTCTCCCGTCCGAAGGACGGGCGCTATTGACATGCCGAATCTTACGTTTTCTAGATTCGTCCTTCTAAGAATTATGACGTATCGGAGATGGGCTATTTCGTTACAATACGTAAAAATAAGCACTGAGACTATAAGAAAAGTTAGGACTGTTTTTACCTACCTTTATCATCTGGTACCTATGAAGTGGTCGTTGGTCCTAGCTAGCATCTTCATATTATTAAAATATGAAACAAGGAGATGTTTGTCGCAATGTTTTTGCTCAAGGAATTCTAAATATTCGTCTTTAAAAAATACCTTAAAATCATCCATATATAAAATAAAAAATTTGAACGGTATTTTTGCAAAATTTCCACAATACATGTCTACTATATTTTTCTGTTGAAGCAATTCTTTGATATACAAGATATGACAACAGATACAATTTACAAATTGTAACGCACGAAATAATTTTACTTTGGCCCCACTCGTTGTTTTTTATAAGGGTTTAATAATTAAACAAATTAGTGATAAATGCTATTTCATACTGTAAATTAAAGAAGAATGTAATAAAATATCGCAGAGAAGTTTGTGTAATACCTACAGAGACCTAAAACAACCAGAAACGAAAAAGTTTTTATTGTTGATAGTAGATAAAGCAATCCTCACGCTTTTGGTTGTAACAGTACCTATAATAAAAAGACTTACTGAAAGTAACCAAGAACTAGTTGAATAACAAACAATATCCAAATTTTTACAAAGATTGTTACTTAGAAAAGTATGAGAAGTTTTAGCTCTAAAATCATGCTTCAAGTAAAGTTTTTAAATTGATAAAACCGCCAAACTATAAAGTTGGATTGGTTAGAAAAGTTTAAATCTGGAAGATAAAGTTTTTAGGTGCAGCGGTTTTTGGTAAGTTTATGTTTGGAGTCAGCCAGTTAAGACACTAGTTGAAAAACAAAAATATTAAATGTGCAACAGATTAAATTTTATTTAGGAAGTTAAAACCACACATTTGAAGTATTTCGCGAAGTTAAACACAAAATAGTATACGAAAAGTTCGAAGGCGGTACGGTACGAGGGTTGTCTTTTTAGTTTTTCATATAGCCATAAAGACAAAAAATATATAGACTTTAAAGTACTTTATTGCTTTTCAAAATATGTCCCACCAAGATCGATAAACTGTTGCATACGTTCAAACTAATTGTGTAACGCTTGCCGTGCTACAATAATATTACAAGGCCAGAATCGCTTGTTGTCGAAGAGAATTAGGGCGGGGTTATAGAAACTATATCGTATTTTAAATTCAAGCACAATTAGATAATATGAAATTATAATTTATTATTGGACGCCACCCCTGGTTTATCCTCAAAGGGGAAGAGCAAAAAAAAATTAAGATTTATTGAAAGTGTACAAGAAAACTATTCTTTATTATTTCTTAGCAATGAACAAAAAGAAAACATTAAAAGTTACGTCATCCCAAAGGGATTCCAAAATATTATTTTGTGTTAACATTATCATAAACAAAAAATCTTTGTATCGTATTAAATTAAGAATTGGTTATAAAGAAAATGAATGTATATATATATATATATATATATTAACCCCAAATTTCGAAATTTGTTTACATTGAAAATAATATAGTTATTTATCAACTAGCAACAATGAAGAAAATAAACCTTTAAATTAAATTAGAACACTTCACTATATTTTCATTTTTTTTGAGTTCATAATCATTTCTGTTGTCTTGAAAGTAGGTATAATAAAAATTGGTACAACCTTAATCTGCTCTGTTTCTCTTCTTATTTAATGTCACCAAATAAACCATTGATTCAGCTACGTACTATATCAAATCACCACCATCCTAGATAAGAGGGGTTAGGGATTCCAAAAAAAGATACTGCTACTGGGCCATGATCTGGAATAACTCCATAGCAATACTATCTTGCGACGAGTATTAGAAATATAATAGCAGCATTATAGCCTCTCCAATAAGGGTCTCTGAATTGAGACCCACTTTATAAAACACGTCTTAACGGTTGGACGGTCTTAACAGAAAAGAGCGAAGCGCTGTCATGGCGCCTGAATCTGGAAATTGGGTGTGAGCGACAAGTTGAAAAATATGCTCATCTACCGGATATATTTGGGAATTACAGAAGAAACCTTGAGTCGGCTACAAGTAGGTACTTGACAGATAGATGGGGTTAGAAGTTTTATTTAAAAAAAAATAATCGAAATATATAATGAGTTTCTTTTAAATCTTTTGAAACGGTTACACAGCCCTCCCCACGATTTCAACTGGGTACCAGCGTGGAATCGGACTAGGCATGGTGGCACACCATACTAACCTTTTCAAAAGTGGAAATAGATATACGGAGAGGTAAGACAAACAGAATGGACAAATGTAGCTACAATCTGGACTCACAGAATCCTTCTTTCACAACTCACGTGGGAACAACTCAAAGATTTCAGAACAAAGCGAAACAGAACGCATAGAAATGACTCAACTATAAAAATGTAAACAAAAAAAATTGCATTCTCACTCTCAAAATGCATAGGGTATTTCACCTATAACCAATATCATGAACAAAGCGAAATAAAACAAAACATATCTACAAATCATTATTTGAGACCAAATGCTCGCATTTAATCGAAATAATATAATTAAGATATTACCATTCGAAATTTCATAAGTAATATAAAGCAAAACATACTAGTGTTGTCACCAAGATACAAAACAGATAATTTACTGCGTAGTCGTTATGAGACCTAACACAATAAAACACAAAAAAAAAAAATGTTATCGTTTGTTCGGAAGCGTAGAGTCTTTCATCTATGACTTAATCCACGAATAACATAAGAATAATAATACAATCGTATCATTAACGCAATAAGATACAAAATACAAATGTGTCATCGTTTGTTCGGAAGCATAGAGTCTTTCATCTATGACTTAATCCACGAATAACATAAGGTAATAACGCAGCGCGTCATTATAGACACATTTAGAAATACACAAATAAAAGGAAAGAGTTACTAATAGTTCAAAATTGGGTACATTAAAGTTCTACAAAGACAAGCCTTATTAAGTTTACTGGGAAAGGTAGACATCAGAATTTCTGTAAGACACATCTATATTTAGAAACAAAAAAAGCTGATGTTTAGTTATTAGTATGACAACTAGAATTTGTGATAACTAACGTGTATCATCCGCCTATAATAGGGACAACATCGGTAGGTCAACTTCGGGTAGGGTCAACTTCGGGTGGGGTCTAAATAATTCTAGATTACATAACTAAACAGGTATTGGAGAACTAAAAAAAGTTTCCTGACGCGGGAGGCTGTTATTCTAGATTTATTACTGAAATACAATTATGAATGGCTTATCATTCCGACGAGTCAACTAGCGGGAATCCGCTTACTTCATCCCTAGCCTTCCTCAGTGTCTGGCCATTCAGAATATAGGATGTTAGACAGCAATAATCTTTTCAAACATTATTTTGGGGGGTTTCAAATAGAGAGTCGAAATTCGAAGGTCTTCACACTAAGAGTAAAACTTAGGCAAAATGAACAGATACTATAATGAACTATCATTGGTAACTAGACAGAGGAATCTTGATATCTTTGGTATAGATACCAAAAAAATTACTTGGATTTATAAATCCGTAAAATAAGATAAATTGAATTTTGTATCCACTTGAAGACAACTAAAGGTATGTACAATTTATTGTAATATAAACTACCATAAGCATAAAAATATCACATTCTACCAAGGCATTCTAAAAATAAAATGAGATTAAATTTTGCAAACACCCTTAAAATCAATATAGGTTCTTGGTCGGGGTAGCATAAACTCAAGATCTCGATCTATACAAACTAGAAAGAAAATGGTACCGAAGTAGAATAAGATAAGATAAAAATAAAATTTATGTCGAAAAGAAATACGACATATATACATATATATATATATAGACATATTGAACACAATAAATGATCAATATTATAATAATAAAAAGTAAAACAGTTCAACGAACTGGGGTGCGAGCCAAACTGAGTTGCTCTGGAGATCGACGTGCGGAGTCTCCTACACTACTTCCAGAGGCTCGTCTCTTTGCGACAACATCTGAGATACACAAAATTATTAATTGGAATAGGGATAGGTCCACTAATCCACTTGACTATAGCAGGATGGTCCCTGACTAATAGTCAACACCACCGACATAAAACAAGGGTTGTCGAGACAGCTCAAAAAAAAAATTGAAACGTGTCAACTTCCTGAAGGGAAAGAAGCACTAAGGGACAGATTTGCCGAAGCAAAGTGGTATTCAATGTACTAAGTACTAGGGTATCAGTGCTGTACTGACCCCACGCCAAAAAAATTTGGAAAGGAAACGAATCCTCTCCAGGATAAAGTTCGCGTTAGCGCAACTCTTCCTGTACACGGGCCACGGAGGGGTTGAATAGTCGCTGGAGAAGGTAGCAAAGATTAAGTACGCAAAGGCGTAAAGGGAATCAACTAAAAAATTAAAATTTAAGAATGGACTGAACATTTTAGAAGAAAGGTATTAAAAATTTAAGAAAACTGATTTATTCGGTTTCAGACAAATCTGAATTTTCCGACGAAACACTGACAGGTTGATAAGCTTTTAGGTCTTAATAAAACAAAAAAATATAAACAAAAATCACGACATATTTACATGCAAAATTAAACTGGATGCTCGATTTGATGAATCGACATCAGGTACAGTTCGTTGGCTATTAGGCACAACGACCAATGGCAGATTTCCATAAATATGGCTCTAACCTAACCAAAAGTGTGGAACAGACCAGTGTTAAAGTTTCTGAAAGCGAAAAGAAGGATGCTTCCAGCTCAACAAAGGCGGGTGGCCTACTAAGTAGCTTTAGCAAGTTTCGCTATGGTTATCCACTAGGTAGACAACCTAAATAGCATCAAACAATAATAAAGTTGACTATGACAGTCAAGCAATGAATGAATTTCCAACCACTGGTTGAAAATTGAACTAACGCAAAAGAAGAAAGACAGGATGGCCAATAGTTCCATAAGAATATCCTCTGGGATTGATCACAGTGGAAAATTTCCAAGCAAGAAGACTTCCAGAAGGACAAAAGAAGAAAATAAATCCAAACCGTTAATACACAATCTTGGAGAAGAAGAAAGAAAATGGGTTTATGGCATACAAACCATAATCGATACACAAACAGTTTAGTCTAAAACTGTTGTTTCCAAAAGAAACAAAAAAAAATCGTAAGAGTCTTCCACAAAACAAAAACTTACGATAAGACTTAAAAGGAACGGAAGAATCATTACAATCTTCCAAAGAAATAGAAAAATATTACAGTCCATCGTCAATAATAAAAAATCGTGATGTTAGATATAACACACCACAACAATAAAAAAGTTGAACAGTAAAACATTTTTGACACCTAATTGAATCCAATATGGTCGTCATACAAATCACAAAGAAATGTTTACCGTTATTTAGCAGAATTCTAACAGAGTCAAAATAATATAAACTTTTAATTCTCAGTGGGTCATTTAACGGTAGTACCAGAACTATTTCAATTGTTAAACAAACGTGGTCTTAACGTCGACATAAAGATAAAAGATAAATTCACAATAGGCGGCAGCGGGTTGTTTCACCTCTGTATATACAAAGAGTCACAATAGACAACAGCAAACTACTTCAACCTCACTTGTGCCATATCATGAACACAAGATAATAAATGAAAGCTTTTGAGCCTTAGCCAAAAGTCTCAAAGCAAAAAGATATATGTGGTCTAATAAACTATTAGAAGACCGCAAAAATGTCAACGACAAAAAAAGAAAGCTGCTGCGTATACAACAGTCTGACATCACACAAATAACTCAAGATACAATAATACAGGTCACGTGCCTGTACGTCCTACAGGACATCTCGAGAAAAAAAAGGTAAAACCACAAATAACAATAAATTCCAGTACCAAAAACATACTTCTACTACATCTGACCACACAAAGACATAAAATTAACATAACAGAAGGAGAATAACAATATTTCCGCTCTATATTCTCAACAAAGACGCCTTAGGCAGAGAGAAACGAAGTCACATCATTACTTCCTTATACTTTTAAAACAAAAGAACCATGGACTGTAAAATATAGAAAGCATTTTCCTTTTCAGGAAATAAAATTTTCTTTTCAAAGTACGAAAAAGTTAAACTATGAAAAAATAATTTTTAAAATAAACGAAAGACAATTTAAAAAGAAAATTTAACAGATAACAGATTAAACATTAAAAACATCCAAGATCAAAGAACTCAACTTCAAATCCTCGCAAAAAAATATTTCGCGTAATTATTCTACACGAATCCAGATAACACATTTTAGAATTAGGTAGATCGGGACAGCCTGTATATAGGTATAATTCCCAACTGATTGCCGTAAATAGAAACCATGAATCAAGGTCAAGAAATAAAATTCACTTAATTGATTTTTCAAATACCGAACGCTAAGAGCCATTTCGTTTATTTAAAATAAACACATTGAGGAATATAATTATTATGGTTCTATCAACAAAAGACTGAACTGCAAAGAAAAAGAATTGAGGACTATACAAATTGTCGAGACATATTAGCCGGAATAATTTCAAGGTTTCACTCAATCTAAACACTAAAAAAGAACGACGAAATATTATATTACTTACAAACGCTTCTAAGAAAAGGCCAGCGTTTAGATACCAAATCAATTATTTCATGAACGTAAACAAAATTTCTAACATGGAATGTTTATTTTTTAGACGAGTCTGTAAATACACAAATTAATATCGTTCGCATTAAGAATACCGACAAAAAGAAATTAAGCAGTGAATGTTTACATCACATCATTCCAAATACGTTTTATTTTGATCTCAGAAAATAGACGGAAATATTTCTACGTAATTTTACGAAGATTAAAAACGAATACATATAAATACTTTGCAAAAAATTCTAAAATAGTAGCAGTGTTGATTTAATGAAAAATTGGATAAAAGCAAATACACAAACAACTTGAGTCTAAAATACGAAATGTAAACAGAAATCATAAACATATTACGTTGTTTTTATAATGAAGATACACGCTCCACGATTGGCGCGCCATTTATGTAACGCTTGCCGTGCTACAATAATATTACAAGGCCAGAATCGCTCGTTGTCGAAGAGAATTAGGGCGGGGTTATAGAAACTATATCGTATTTTAAATTCAAGCACAATTAGATAATATGAAATTATAATTTATTATTGGACGCCACCCCTGGTTTATCCTCAAAGGGGAAGAGCAAAAAAAAATTAAGATTTATTGAAAGTGTACAAGAAAACTATTCTTTATTATTTCTTAGCAATGAACAAAAAGAAAACATTAAAAGTTACGTCATCCCAAAGGGATTCCAAAATATTATTTTGTGTTAACATTATCATAAACAAAAAATCTTTGTATCGTATTAAATTAAGAATTGGTTATAAAGAAAATGAATGTATATATATATATATATTAACCCCAAATTTCGAAATTTGTTTACATTGAAAATAATATAGTTATTTATCAACTAGCAACAATGAAGAAAATAAACCTTTAAATTAAATTAGAACACTTCACTATATTTTCATTTTTTTTGAGTTCATAATCATTTCTGTTGTCTTGAAAGTAGGTATAATAAAAATTGGTACAACCTTAATCTGCTCTGTTTCTCTTCTTATTTAATGTCACCAAATAAACCATTGATTCAGCTACGTACTATATCAAATCACCACCATCCTAGATAAGAGGGGTTAGGGATTCCAAAAAAAGATACTGCTACTGGGCCATGATCTGGAATAACTCCATAGCAATACTATCTTGCGACGAGTATTAGAAATATAATAGCAGCATTATAGCCTCTCCAATAAGGGTCTCTGAATTGAGACCCACTTTATAAAACACGTCTTAACGGTTGGACGGTCTTAACAGAAAAGAGCGAAGCGCTGTCATGGCGCCTGAATCTGGAAATTGGGTGTGAGCGACAAGTTGAAAAATATGCTCATCTACCGGATATATTTGGGAATTACAGAAGAAACCTTGAGTCGGCTACAAGTAGGTACTTGACAGATAGATGGGGTTAGAAGTTTTATTTAAAAAAAAATAATCGAAATATATAATGAGTTTCTTTTAAATCTTTTGAAACGGTTACAATTGATAAAACAGATATTTCAGTCTTCAGTTGAAACCTGCAAAATCACTTTTTTAAAGGCATCGTTGGCTTCTTGTGGCGACTGGAATCGCAGCCCACGCACTGAATTCTTAATCTTTAGGAACGTGAAGAAGTCGTTCGGGTTATACGGTGGATGGTTTAACAATTCGATGTTTTGAAGCTCCAAAAACTTTATTGTCTTAAGGACAGTGTGAGCATTTGCATTGTACTGATGTAAGATGATTCGCCGTTGTGTGTTGCTTTGTCGGAGTTTCACGATAACTTCTGGTAAACAAAAGGTTATATACTAATACAAGTAATCGTTCTTCGATCTTCTAAAGCAATTGTTGCTACATGACCAGATTTTAACACAAAAGTTGCGACCATTTGAACAGATCACTTTTGATGGTTTTTCCTCATCGTGAAACACCCACACAGCGGATTGGCGTTTATTTTCCGGTTCGTAGGAGTAAATCCAAGATTCATCACCACTAATAATACTGTAAACGTTTTTGAGGTTACTTTGTTAAACCGTTCCAATGTTTGTCGACACCAATTGACGCGAACCGGTTTTTGCTCTTCTGTGAGCAAATGAGGGATCCAACGGGAAACCAACTTCGTAACACCCAGTTCTTCATGTAAGATCTTTTCGATCGATGTCTTTGAAAGCATAAAGATGCCTATATCTCCCGGTATGTTACACGGCGGTCATCCTTAATTAGCTGACGAACCGAATCAAGCTTTGGCAGTGTGACTGCTGTTTTGGGTGGACCTGGCCTGGATTCGTCGCTGAGACTGAAGCGACGCGACGGATCGCTTGGATCAATTTGCCATGTAAATATTTATATAAACTTACTAAAATATTTTGTCCCCTTTAATATACATACTTGAATATGCGTTTTACAAACACAATACGCGTTAATTATTTTTTCTGAGACTTTAAACTCAAAGACTCATTTTACAGTCATAACTACCCACAGCCTTTCCAGTTGATACACTTACTTTGCTTTTTTCCTCGCAGACCAGTCATATTCTACTTCGTACTTTTTTGGTTGTAGCAGAATGGTTGTAATAAAACGATATTTATTTCATTGTTACAAAAATTTAAATATATCGTTTCACGGTGTTTTCCAAGCTTATATTCAAAAACCACTTAACCAATTGCAATAAAATTTTGTGAAAGTGTATTTGTTGGCCCAATTTAGGATATAGGATATTTTTTATCTCGGTGAATTGTCCTTTTTTTAACTTTTGTTTATAATAAATCGAGAACGACTGAATCGATTTTACTTATTTTGGTTTTGAAATATTTATTTGAAATCTTAGGAAAATATAATGAAATTATAAAGAAAATAGTTACATTATACTCTTATACAAAATGTTTTATACGACTCTACCGTCTACTGGTAGTTCATTTAGACATAAAGTGACGTTTAACAAACTTCACGTCTGATTTTTTCGTTTCGCTTAAACTCGAGAAAATATGGTGAAATTGTAAGGAAAAATAAAGGTAGTAAAAGCAGATTTATTTTCTCATACAAACCATTATATATACTTATCTATACTTACCATATACCATCAGATAACAACTTTTATTAGATGTATATGAAGTGTTTAAAAAAAGTGATTTTTACTCAAGAGTAAAATATTTTTATTTTTGACACATTTATTTATGTTAAGAATTAAAAATAATTTTTAAATATTGAGCATTGTTTATTTACAATAAAAAAACTATTTTTCAGCGTTTTTTTTCAATAAAGTTAAAAATTGAAGTTTGTGCATTAATTCAATATTAAAATTGAAAATAAAAAATATTAAAATTAATTAAGTACACTACATCCATAAAATTTTCCATATATATTTGTATCGTGTGTATGAAAGTAAGCTTCAGTTTTCTAGAAAAAAGTATATTTTATAAAAAAAAAAGGTATAATAATTTACAGTCGTTGAGTTGCGCCAACTTAACTAGGCAACTTACAGTTGCTATAGACATTACCGGTTATTCCGCTGATAACATATACTGATGAGATAAATGCATATTTAAAACAATCGTTTTTATGGCGAAATGTCTAAACAGTTCGGTTGACCATTAACATAAGACAACAAGTGCAAAATGATCTATCGACGCAAAAAATTTCCGTACATTTGCTGGATATTGGAAACGGTAAAATCAAACTGCATCCAAATACACAATGCATCAGACTAATTTTAGTACTTTTGATGAATTAAGTGCAAAATTTTAGTACTTTTGATGAATTAAGTGCAAGTGTCTTCCCGGCTATACTGAATAATTACTTGAATCATAATTGCCTCAGTGAATGTTGACGAAATTAACTTCCAGATTCAACAGTTGTTACCAGGTGATATGATATCTTTTAAACCAATCGACAGTATTGTTATTGAAGACGAAGCCGTAAACAGAGTTTTTAAATTCTCTTGATATACAAGGGATGCTACCACACAATCATCAGTTGAAAATTGGTTAATCAATTATTCTGCTACGTAATTTAAACCCACCCAGAATATGCAGCGACACACGTTTGGTCATTAAAAGTATCACCGGAAATATCATTGAAGCAACCATTTTGATTGTACGATTTTAAGGAGAAATCTCCCTGTTGCCACGTATCTCAGTGATACCATCATATACCTTAATATCATTCAAAAGGCTTCCCTATTCCCTATTCAATTAGCATTCGCTGACCATTAATGAATCTCAAGGCCAGGCAATGTGCGTTTGCGGTTTGGATTTAGAGAATCTATTTTTCTCACATGGTCAATTATATGTTGCATGCTAACGTGTTGATAAACCACCAAATTTATTTATATTAGCAAAAACCAAATTAATGAAAAATATTGTGTACTAATTAGCGGTCAATTGAATGTTAATTAATAGGTATAATTTAGAATAATATAATTATTTAAAGTAAAAATCAAACTGTTCATACCACATTTATGGAACTTAATTCATATAAAAATTGGCAATAACAAATTTTATGTAGAAACTTAAAAATCAAAAACTCAGTGCCTCTGTACGGAGTAGAAACGTAGACATTGAAGGCGGAAACTTTATCAAAACTTCAGTCTTTTGAGCTATGGTTATACAGAAGGATCCTGAAGATACTATGGACAGACAAAGTCACCAATGAAGAAGTACTGCGGAGGATGAACACAACTGCGGATTTGGTCAACATCGTGAAGGGCCGTAAGCTGCGGTACTTGGGACATGTAATGAGAAATCAAGGCAGATATGAGCTACTCCAATGCATTTTGCAAGGTAAAATTGAAGGAAAAAGGGCCCCAGGACGAAGAAGAATATCCTAGCTTGCTAACCTGAGAGCATGTTATAGAAAGACCTCAACACAGCTATTTCGTATAGCAACCAACAAAGTCATCATAGCCAGAATGATCGCCAACGTTCGGAACGGACAGGCACCCTAACAAGAAGATGTTTAATTGCTAATATTATAAATGTTATTTTTTGATGCTCACCTCTGACAGCTCTTAGGTAATGAATTTTATGATATTTACTTAACTCTGTCGTATTAGTCGTATAATAGCCAAGCAAAGCGTGGCCGGGTCCGCTAGTATAATATAAATATTTGGAAGAACGTATTTTGTAGTTCTAACATCTCTAATGATAAAAATGTGTTATATTTAACTGGATACTCTATCTATGTATCTTTACCCATTCTCTTTGATTTGTATTACACAAGATTCTCTATTATTTTATTTATTTCCTTGTTCAGTTTATTATTTGCTTCTGTAATAATTATTGTTCCTGAGCATTTCAAATAGTATAAATACCAATTTTTGTCTGTACTATTTATCACTTTTTGTTTTCTATTCTTCGATATTTTCTCCGTGTCAGCTTTTATTGTACGCTTGACGTCTCTGAATTATTTTTTTTTTCATTTCTCTTTCTGCAATAGTTTCAATATTTTTGCAGTTCGTCGCTAAAATTGAATTTCTACACTTTTACTTTCTTTCGGATTTCTCTTTTTATTTTCAGGCCATATCTCACTAGTGTCCCTTACCAGAATCTTAATCATTGTGTTGCATATAATATGTACTGAAATCTTTTGATTATATATAGTTTTAATCAGTATTTTTTTTGCAATTACTTTATCAATAGGCGTATTGCATTTTTCGTGTTGTCTTGTAGGGCTTATATATCTTCTATTCTTAAAATCGTCGTCCCTGTTACGTATTTGATGTTGTAGTATTCCTGTGCTAAATGTATCTGGTCATTGACGAAAATCTGAGTTTTTATCTCTGAGTATTCCCATGTTTCTACATTTCTTCTTCCACTAATTTTTTCCAGATAGATTTTTTTAATTAAAGTAACGGTAAGTATTTTAAACAGTGCACATTATAATTTAAACGAAATAAAAAAAGTTAATTCTGTTTATAGTCGTAAAAATGACTTAGAAAGTCATTCCGGAACAACAAACAAGTCGTCAAAAAAACAAATTACAACAGTGAGGAATTCTGTGAAATGAACAATTTCACACTTTTTATCTCTTCCATTAAATGCTATTTAAGCTTCAAAGAGACAATTTCGCTTCAAATATCGAATTACTTCCTGGCCATTCGTGACGTCACTTACGAAATTGCTGTTTAATATACGCCTAATTCGTGTCGTGCCGTAGGAGGCGATAAAAAAGCCAAAAAGGGGACTAAATGAATATGCAGATGTTTCTCTTCGACATTTCCTTTAATGTGGTCAGCGGTGGACTGGCTCTTTAGAAAAAGGCCGGTATTATTTAATGCATAATTTGGATGATTTATGGGTTATTCCGCCCCTCGTTAATAATTTAGGTGAAAGCGCTAACATATTCCCAGTTATTTTATGAAATTTATTTATATACACAAAAACTTATTCATAATCCTCATTTTTTTCTTTAGATACATTTCTCCGTAAGTTTCTTAGTTATAGCAGTATTATTTCCCTTCACAGACATATCCCGCTTAAGTTTATTGGATTTTTTCTACCACTTCCAGAAACTTGCAACTCAACAATAATTCATGATATTAAGCAATTTAGATCAATACGCTAACCACTTTAAAACAATATTCCCAGTTATTTTATGGACTTACTTAAATACAAATCACAAAAAAGATAAAGCTTGTACACTTAAAAACTTACTCATCATCGTCAATCGCGTTGCCTTTCTCTGTGCGTACGCCCCTTGCAATTTATATAATAGACTCAAAGGGATTACCTATTTCTTTATCTATGAACCGTAATTCGGTCTTTCGACGAAATACCATTGACTTTTTTACCATCGAAAAAGTGACTCTCTAATCTTTCTAGAAGAAATCTGGTAGAATTTTTTAAATTTCTGTTAGAAACTTTTGGATAAAAACTAAAAATCACAAGCTTTTTTAATAGTCGTTGTTCAGCTTCCTTTACAGAAGACAGTTCGCTTAAAGCATAATTCTTTCTTTTAATCGGTAATTGTTGTTTAACTTCCTTTATAGAAGGTTACTCGCTCGTTGCTTAATTTTTTCGTTTTTATCAAAAGCTTGGCCTTCATGCGACATCAGTCTTACTTACCACGCAACATCAGTTTTATCCTACGCGAATGTGAAACGTTTTAAGTTATTAGATTTGTGAAACGACAAGGACCAGCGAATGTAATTTTTTTATTAAAATATTAAATCTTCCCAGGTTCCTATAAAGAACAATAGTTTTTACAAAACAACAAAACAAGAGTATTTTTTACAATTACCAAGATAAAAAACTTAAGTCTTATAGGAGGTAATAAATACCTCATAGAAGAGTAATTATTGTAAACACAAAACACAATAAAAAACATTAAAAGATCAGCGCCTTTGTTATTGGGATTAAACCACTTTCAATTTTGAAAAAATCACATGTGAAAGTGCATAGTAAACCAATAGCTGCCTGGTTGAACCAAGAAAACATCTGTGCAATAGTATGTCATGATGGCGGAAACAAATCCTAAGCGACCTCTGTATCATAGAATTAAAATTTATAACTTCCTAT
Organism: Diabrotica undecimpunctata; assembly: GCF_040954645.1. Lineage (NCBI taxonomy): Eukaryota > Metazoa > Arthropoda > Insecta > Coleoptera > Chrysomelidae > Diabrotica > Diabrotica undecimpunctata. The sequence continues at coordinate 87,927,903 of NC_092805.1, read as the reverse complement.
AAGACGTAAGTTTTTTTATATTTGTAATTGTAAAAAAGACTCTTTAAGTATTGTTCTTTATAGGAAGCTCTGAAGAGGGCATGTGAAATGCTGTAAGTACTTAGCCGATTTTAATAAAAATGTTTACACATTATCAAGTTTTTTTGAGAACATATACCTGTTACCAGCTTGACCTATATTCTATTTATTGGACCACATATCGCTTCGAATTTATCGTATTCATAACTTGTGTCTCATCCCAAGTACTGGAAATATGATAATTTCTCTATTAGTGTATTGTTGACAATTTTTTCCACTGAACAGGATAGTTATCTTTAAATGTCATATCTTTCGTAATTGACAACATGACATTGACAACGTAAAAGACATTTAAATTTTTTTTTTGCCTTAGGTTCAAGGCCTATCTAGCCAGCCAATAATAAGTTGAATAAGTAAAAACAGTTAACTTTTATAATAATCTTTCCATTGAAAACAGTATTGATGACTGTACAAAAAGGATTGAACATGGACACACACTTCATGCTAAGGTTCCCTTATTAGGTATTGGTCATTTGGTTTAACCGATCTATTGCTAGTTGCCGTCTTCTGTTACTTGCACTATTAGTTTGTCGTCTGTTAAAAGTAGAGCTCTTGTTAGTAATTTTGTTAGTAGTGAGAATGTTATATATTGAGGGAAAGGCTGCAGCACTGTCCTTTGTTGATTTGGTTTCTTCTGTTTTTTTCTCAACCAGTGTGCACACACTATTTTTGTCTGATAGTACAAAACTTTTTATTACCTGAAGTCAATGAAAGCTCATAAAAGCTAAATGAAATCTAACGAAGAATATGAAAACTGTATGAGTTTCCAGGTTAAATTCTCTGCATTTCTTGATCATAAATATTTTATCACTGCAGGAGCGCCCTTTATGGAATCCATTTTGTTCTTCTTGTCTAAGTACATCGGTTAGAACCCTTTACGTAGATTTTATGTGGAGTATTTAGTAAACTAATTCTATACTAAACTATTAGTTTCTGTAGTTGTTACTTTTGCCTTTTTGAAGTTATACTTCTATACGCACAGTCGGCGTTGGAAATTTGCATGACAGTGAATCTGTGAAACCATTACATATGTAAGATAATGAGTAAGAGAGAGACAGAAGATATATTTTCTCTCTCTTCCTCTCTCGAGAATAAAAATGTTCCTTTTGTATACTTATTTATATTTAATATTATATATATTTTATATATTATATATATATATATATATATATATATTATATATATATATATATATATATATATATATATATATATATATATATATATATATATATATATATAATATTATATCACATAAATAATATAATTATTTTAGGCTTTTGTATTTCAAAATAATCACTGTTTTACCGAGAACTGTCAATTTTGAAATCCGTTAGTGTTATGTCTAATTGGCAAATCCTTTACGTGTTTGATTCATACGCTGGTGGTTATGAGTTCGAATCCCAATTATTAATTTCCTTTTTTATTTTTGAAATATTTAAAAACCTCACGTTAATCTTATTAAATATATGTAATATACGCAGAAAACATAAATTTTAAAATAAAATGAAAATTTTCAACATAATCCGAGTTGTTGGTTTTTTATTTTTATCTTCGTAAAGTTAGTTATGTATATTGGCAGTTTTAAATACTTATTAATATTACATTTTAATTTATATTGTATTATTATATTGAATTATGTTGCAGTGTATTTATTGTATTGTAATTTTTATATTAATAACAAAATAAACAGTGAATTTTACTGCAGAGTATGTGTAAAATTTTTTTTGCATTCAACTCCTTTTATACATGTATAAAAATAAACCTATATAACTAATTCTTTTTCTCTTTCTGCTCTCTCTTACCTATAGCATTACATATGTAATGATTGTGCAGATTGACTCCTATATAAATTTTTAACGGCGAACGCGTGTATAGATGTATAACTTCTGCGGCAGTCCCACTGGACTGCCACACCCGTTTTTTTTTAATAAGGAGATGACCTCTGCTGTTTTCCATGGATCTGGAATTGCGTATCTAACACTTATTGGTGAGAAAAAATATGTAACTATAATCAATACTCTAGTGAGTGTATATGAAAAGGTCGATAGGAATAAAAGATTGCCCCATGGTTCACATATGGGGCAAATTATTTGAAAACTAATACGTGGTGAGAAAAAATATGTAACTATAATCAATACTCTAGTGAGTGTATATGAAAAGGTCGATAGGAATAAAAGATTATCGTAGTGTTTCACGGTTAGGGAACCATCAAGTTATTGCTATTTAAGGAGATACAAAATTAAGTTTTATTTTTACATCTTATTAAATTTTTGTTAGGTCACCACAGTCTTTTGTATGTGTTTTGAATATTCAAAAAATATAATGATTTAAATCTGGTTCTTTTTATTACTCTGCACATAGCTAGAATTTATTTAACACTTACAAATAATCACCATTCTCTCTCCTGTTGCCGACAAGAATGTAGCGTATAAGCTTTTTAAATAATTTTAAACTGTTTGTCCTTGTTCTAGTGTAGTGTTATGTACAATTTATGTTTCAATTTCATGTTTATTATATTCTGCGTTTGCTGGATAGGCCAAATTTGACGAAATGCCCCTGATGATGCTGTAGAAAGCGAAGGTACTTGGGCGAAAGATTTGATTATTACAATTGTGCTCGATATTTGCCTTTAATTTTTCAAAGTTTCAAAACTTACAAATAAGACTTTATCATTTTTGAAAATTGTGATTCATTTGTGCTCGTGTGCTCGTTTAATATACCTGAACCTGATCAAAATAGAAGTCAACTCATTACCATTGAGCACAATGGCGCAAATAACGTGATTAGCTATTTTAAATTCTCAACCCTTATCGGTCACGTTTCCACCTCTTATTTATGTTGGAGATACTTTTTCCTGGTGAAAAATGGGACCGTATTTTACCTATTCACAATGTTAGCTCCTTTGTTCGAGTAAGTTAAAACAAATTAAAAAACTTTCTTATCCTAATCCGACACTGAATACGCCAACATTATTTTTTCTCCTAAAGCTTTCTTGATAACGAGATTTTTTGCTACCGGTTTAAATGCAATTTTCCCCTTAGTTTTTTCCATTTCGATGCAAAATAGTGAATTTTTCTTCATAAAACCCGAAAGTGCTCTTCATGAAAAATTAAATCTAATGGAATAAAGTGCAAAGGTGAAACGATACGTTTCTATGCAGAAGGTACGCTGATGGACTTTTCTTTTTTATTTCTTCTTTTATTTTTTCTTCAGGTATCTAATAATTTGAAATGGTTAGCTACACATTTATTTCTCTATTATTTATTTTGCATTCTTTTAATCTCTGCTTTTCTCAGTTCTTTATTATTTCTTCATTTCGGCCAATCGTAAGCATAGTTAGTCTTCCGTCGTGAGTTATATGATTTTTAATGTAAGTCAGTTATTTACTATATATACTTTTTATCTCCTTTATTTCTCAATATCCCCTTTTTAATTCCTTCAATACTTTTTAGGTTTTCTTTATATCTTCCTTGAATACTGCTGACGAGAGAAACACATACTTATCATTATTTGATATCTTTTTGTATAATATATTTCTATAATGCTTTTTCTTATTATATTGTGTGATGTTGAAAATCCCCAGTAAAAGAATTTTAACGAAATTTTGGCAAATAATGTGTTCTGATGGGTTGTGGAAATTCCACTTTCGGTCATATTTTTTACAAACAGCGGGTAATGTATTCTGTATGGTAAATTGATTTAGAATGATTCTTTAAAACATTGTCTACTATGCCTCTAGTAATAAAAAGACGCGCTAATTTAATTCAATTAAGTAAATTTAAACGGGATACGTCCCGTTCAAATGCATTCATGCTACTTTTAGTTTATAATGACTGGATCACACATTGGAAGAATCACTTTAGCATGGTTCACATATGGGGCAAATTATTTGAAAACGAATACGTTTGATCAATGTGTGGTTCCAGTCATGACTTCGGCGCCGAAACACTTTCTTTAAACCAGACCACCTCAACCAAACTACAGAAGTGGCCCAAAGAAGAATGGAATGGTCGTTACTTGGACTGACTCTCAGAGACAGGGTTAGAAACGAATAAATAAGAAAAAGAGATGATAAATGACTGAAAAAATTGTTAATTGCAAGGAGTAGACAGTAATGAGCTATGGAGTATATTTGAAAGGGATAAAGTTTCAGCGGGCGATACAAGTTTAGTGTCTACTTTACCTGCATGTTAAATATTGTTTACCATCTCTTTAAAAATGTTTCTATTATAGATCTTGGTAAACTTCATCAGTTCGAATAAATTACTACTGCTTATCATTCAAGAATAAAAAATTACTTCAATTTCTTGAATTATAGAATTACCTCGTAAACATCATTTAATATTTCCGTTGAGTAGTCGGAACTGAAATAACATTATTCTTGTCATCTTTGAGACATTTTAGTAAAAAAGGTAAAGAAATGTAAAGTAGTAAAGGTAAAGAGATAGTCAAAGAAACGTTTTCGTTTTTGGCGTACAACTTGATGGGTTCGCAATGACAAGATCACAAATACCGTCGAAAGGAATCACCGTCGTTGAACCGTACATCCGTCAATTTAATGCGCGATCTGATATTTCGACGTTTTCTTTTGCGATAAAGTGGTTTCGAAGGTAACAAATGACAAATCATCCGATATTTATCGACTAAATGGTATAATTTGGATGTATATTTTTAGAGGGCGATGTCCGTATTCATTTCAGTGAAATATTTGCGCTATTTTATTTCCATCAGAAATTAGTTTCTCAAAAACTAAAACTCAAAAGTTTTTGAAAACTTGGTATGTAAAATCTGATAGATATCTCCCTAACATTGGTGTAATGAAAATGGGATACGTTTTCTGGTTTTTGCATAATAATTTTGCAATCTGGCCCTATCTTGTCGCTGATTTTATTAAAGTATTGTAGACGTAACACACTTTTATACTAATTAAAAAAAAACGAAGATAGGTTAACTGGGTGAGTCTGGAGCATTTTTTAAAAGGCTATAAAAGGACTAGAAAAGGCTATTTTTCATTTTTTCATTATTCAAATTTATTTTTGCGATCAAAATATTCAAAAGTTAAATAGTAGTTTTCCTTTATACCACTAAAACTTTAAGTAGATAGTGATTCTACCGTTTGAGCTATCAGCTCCACTATCTATGTTTATACATTTACAATAATTATTTGTAGTAAATTTTTAACATTTTGTTTCTAAAAAATTAATTTGAATACAGAAAAAATATCATAGATGCTTTAAAAAATTCTTCCGGGTAACCTAATTAATCGAGTTTTTGAATGTTTTTAAAAGTGGATTTCAAAGCTTTTTTGCTCTTATTTACTTATGCTATAAAAAAAATCAGCGATTTCTACAAAAAAAAAAATGGAAAATATTTTTCTTTTATGTTTTGCTTTCTGTAAAGTTAACCTTTTTTCTCGAATTTTTATTTCTACACTCTGGAGTTTTTTTCCCGACAATTCTATAACGGAGAGGATTGAGTCAGGTTAAATAACAGCCGCTAATATACGCTATTTCAGTCGACTGTAATTCTTGAAGTACTGAGATGTCAGTAAGAATTCAAAGAAGATCTAGGTATGATTCGTCTAGTATTGATGTATGGGAGTGAGGCATGGACTTTGATCAGCAAGGATGAAGACGCGCTTAGAATATGGAAGAAAAAAATCCCCAGAAAAATTTATGGACCAGTTAGAGATGGTGAAGCCTAAGGAGAAAACCAGAAACTGCAGCTGCGATGTAAAAGACCAGACTTGGTGACTGAAATAAAGAACGGACAGATAAGGCCACGAATAAAACAAATTTGCCAACGTACAAATAAGAATTAGCACTTACATGTAACATGAGCAAAGAAGCAAACCGTTTTTTGAATCTGCCACATATTTTCATTCCTAGAGGTAGACTACATGGAATGTGTCAATTGAATTTTTTTGGGATAGGGGTCCGTCGACGTCATATTATATTTTTTTTTCTTGGATTTTTTAGCGTTCTATGTTAATAATATTTCTATCTGCTTTATATCAAACACTTGTTTTTAAGTAGCCCATATTTTACATGTGACGAAATGTGAAGAGTTATTTGATAGTAGCTAGTACTCTCGGTTTTCTTCATTCTTTTGAGTACTTTCTCATTTGTAACTCCGTCAGTCTATGGAATCTTAAGTATTCTCCAATATAGCCACATCTCAAATGCTTCTAATATTGTGTACATGTCTTCATTTCAGATTCACGATTCAACACCATAAAAAAGGAAGAGAAGACATAACATCGCCGCATTCTTACTTTTATACCAAGAGAGGTTATGGCTCTTGAAGAAGGCCCCCATTTCGATGAAGGTTGATCTAGCTTTCCGATGCGCGCTCGTATCTCCTGGTTATTCGTCCATTCTTCATTTATTATTGTGTTGGCGTACTTTCCCCACTCTTTCTACTGGTGTTTGGTTGGCGTAGAGGAGGATAGTTGACCTGTTATTTTTTTATTGCTAATTATCATGAGCTGTCTTCTTTACGTTTATATCGAGTCCATATTGTTGACTGTAATACGTGATTTTGTCCATAAGGACTTGTATTTTTCTGTTAGGACGCAAATACCATGGTGTCATCTGCATATTCGATATTTTTAGCCGGTACCCGTTTAGTAGAATGCCTTTTCCAGTTTCGTGCAGCTTCGCTAAATATTCTTTCAGAGTAGATATTTAAGATTAGAGAAGACAAAATACAGCCTTGCTCACTTCATGCATCGTTATAGAGATTATAGAGCGATAATAAATATATTTTATTTTACATTTGAATAAGATATTTATCAATCGATTTGAGTATATTACATTTTTACTGTAACCAAAAAAAAAAAATATAAATTTTTCTCTTTTTCACATTGCTCACAACTATCATTGTCTAAATCCGCAATTTTGAACAAATGTCTTGGATAACAAACGTGCCAGAATTGTACTCTAATAATAAAAGTTATATCCCTTCTAATATTATAACAAGACATTTTGAGAATATTTGGTTAGAGGAATGAAGAAGGTTAGAGAATATTTGGATTAACAAAATAATATTCCTTACATTTTTTACAGAGGTTAATTTTATTAATTCAATACATTACAATAACGAATTCACATTTTTATGTTGTTGGAAAACCTGATCCCGCTATTTAATAATTTGATTTCATATTTGTTATTCTTCTGATCATAAAATATAAATGAATAAATTAAAGTACATACAATTCCCTGGCGCACGCCCTCGCTGCAACAATAACACCGAGACAACAGTAGTCCAACTAAGTTATAGTAAATTCTTTCACGTATAATGACTACTGCATGATACGTTATGCTGTTAAATTATTAGACTTTCCGATAGTTTATGCTACGATCTGTTAATATGGTTTATGACTTATGAGGTAGATAGCGTACGTTTATACATTGTTAAAATCATGATTTGGGAGTGCTCCTCGTAACATTCGTCCATCCTCGTGCATCTTTATTGTGTATTTACTTTAGATTTCATAAAGACAATAGGGAATAGGTATAAAAATAACGAAGGAAATTCATTAAGCCCGTTAATATTCAATATGTTCATGCACGAAATTACAAAGAAAATCAGAGGATGAGTTGTAAATAACAGAATAAATAAAATAACAAATGATAGACGTGAAACATTTGGAAATTAAATTATGCAACCACGGAAAAATGGTGTAAGGAATACCAAAAATAAGTGAATAAGGCAAATGTATAGTATAAGAAACAAATATCTTACAACGGAATCAAAAGTTGAGAAATAAAACGGGAGAAAAGCTAAATAGGATGACAATCAAAAGCTGAGAGACAGAGTAAGAAGTGAGAAAATTAGAACGGAATGTCCCATAAAAGATGTAAACCAGTGGATTAAAAACAAGAAGAGAAGAGAGCACAGAAACATAGAATTAACGTATAGAAATAATTACAGACAACAGATTCGTGAAAATAATAGCAAGATACAGATCACAACAATAAACTTACATTTAAACTTAGATTTAGATTTAAACAAATGTGTATAAAAGCTCATATTTAAACAATATTTGATTGTCGTTTCATTGTTTTACATAATAGAGAGTATATATCTATATAGAGAGAGATATTTATAGCTTTTCTGAGAACATTGATTGCTCTATTTTATACTAATATATTCTCTCATATTTGCTTTATACTTGTATACTCGAAACGAGATCTAATTAAATAGAAAGAGACGAGAGCTGGCTGCAGCTTATTAACTTGATATAAATATTGACGTGGAAGAATATGCGAATGTCTAATTCAAACAGGAACAGTGAATCATGTACATATTAGAATTTATCGTCGACGACAGTAAACAACGTCAGCAAAATCCGAACCTGATACTGGGCGTAATGAACGTTCACCATGATCATACAGAGCAATTACCTTTATCAGTAAATATAATCGTATTTACAATGATATTAAATTTTTAACGAATGATTTTGAGTGGTATTTTCGTACGCAAATTCATGCAAGGGCGATCCAAGAAAACAGTTCCGCAAATTGTCAGTAACGTATTAGAAAGGTTCTAAAACTGTTTTCTTGTGGCATGTCTAAGTTAAATATCATGTTTATATGGGATTAAAGATTAAAATACAATTGATTGTAATGAAAATTACATTTTTAAATACTGTTTGACGTTTAGATTTCTACTCCGGAAACAGTTTTTAAAAAAGATTGTGTCAAAAATTGTGCGAAAAGCATGACTGACAAATTGTTAAGCGGGTTATGTTTGGTGTAGTGTGTATAGTATGTACGGTGATTCCCATTGGAAATGCGTGCATAAATTTCGCTACTTACGGAACCTTACTAAGAACTTTCTAGAAAACATAAAAGCGTTGGGTTGAATGAATATCCCACAAGACCATAGATATATAATAAAAATAGACGGACTGTATAGGCCCGTTCTCCCAGTGCCACAGAAAAACTGACACACAGCAGTCCCTGTATCTCTTTCTAATTTGCCAGGTTTATCGACCACATGACCCAAATAACCAATAAGAAGGTTACGTGTTCGATAAGCCCGTCCTATTAGTAAGAGAGCCAAAGATTGCTTTGATGGTTTCTCGCACTGGAGAAACGCGAGTGTATGGCAACAGTCAAACTATTTGCATTATATGTCTATGAGATAATAATTTTAATAATAGACGCCAACCACTACGGCGTAGAAGTAATAAATGTACTAAACATTCAATACTTTCATTGAAGATTCATTGATTGAATCGTATACTATATAATGAGTGAGAAATGAAAAATTCCTAAGGCAATTTTTAAGTGTAAGATCAAACAGCAATATACGCAGAAGATCATAAATAATTGAGCAATCCACAATTCCGTTTTAAAAAGCGTTTAACGGATTATTCTGATATCTGTTACCACGAGTGAAAGCTGAATTTACCACTTTACACACGAATCAACAAACAGTCCTAAGCTATGGAAGGAAATCGATTCTTCACACGACTTCCTTCGAAAATAATTCTTTTAATTGAATACCGCTCAAAATTTGGAACAGTTAACTGTTTTTGGTATTAAGGATTCTAAACTAAAGGGCATTCACTATAATTAGAACAAGCAGAGAACTTCACTTCCCTGGAGAACCGCGAATTTCACTTCTCATATTTCGAAACGAGAGCATGAAATGTAGATATGAATTTGACGCAAAAAATGCATAAAAGGCAGGAGGCTTGCATCAAAAATGTGTCGAGGCTTACTAAATATTACATTAATATATGAGACATGGGTACTAAACCAACTAAAAAAAGTAAAAATAAATGTAGCGAAAAGGATCGTCTTGAGAAATTTTTTTTAGGCATTGAAAGGAGAGATATGTGGAAGAAGTACCTAATAAGCCTACGATAGCTGAAGAAGTCAGTAAAGTGAAAGATGTTCAAAATTTAGAAACTAAAGACATATATTTAGGATTATATATACTCCCAAACCATAAGAAAAATTTGTGATGGAAAACGCTTTGGTGGTAAATGAATGAATTGTCCAAATCGTCCAGTATTGAAGATTGCTCTGAGAACTTAATCCATTTCTTAAATTAAAAACTGATTTCTCCCCTACAAGAACGAAAACTTTTCACCTGACTCTCAGTGTCGATCATCATGGTCATAGTAGATCGGGAAAGGGCCCATTTGTGAGCCCTTCAAATACTTAGACATCCTAAGGTGAATCCGTTGTATCACCCCTATCATCCGGACTAGGCCCATAGCAATCTGGTCTTCGGCGATTCTGGGGCCCAGACTATTCCAGGCACCCATATCTAGTAGAATCATCCGGGGTTCCAAATCTGAACTCATTCTGCCATTCCGAATGCCTAATTCTGTAGTAAACTTATGGCCCCGGAGAAAGCCAGAAGTCTCTTTAGAAGTCATTTTGCTCGGTTACATAAAAGTTTAACCCAGGATCTGCCACCTCTGATTCACATCTTAGGAGAATTTGAGCTGTAAAACTTTTGGATGGCTCCGCTACGTGGAGCCTAGCGTGTCTCATACCATCACCACTACCCCATAATGTAATCTCCTCAAAAGAAGCTCCTTAAAACTACCTCGACCAGTACTGACGGTCTTAGCACTCCAACCACCGGTTCAGGTCCCACAGGCAGAGTGGATGAATCCCGTTTTGCCAGGACGTCGACCCGTTCGTTCCCTTGCACACCTGAGTGTCCCGGTACCCATATTAATTTGACTTTATTGGTCAGCACAACATCAGCCAGTGTTCTCTTGTACTTAAAAGTCCACTTAGAGCTGACTTTGGCTACTTGGGAGCCGAGAGCCTGACTCGACTCAAATCCGATTTCTTGACTATATACTCCAGCGCCAGTCCATTCTGGACAAATCTGTGAACCAGGTGAGCTCGCTCAACTGACCAGTGCAGGTTCTCGTTCCACCCACTTATCCCGGTCAGAAAATTGAACCAAGAAGGAGGATGAGAACTCAAATTGAGGGGCCATGCTGCCCTGTATCATAGAAAGTATAGGACAGCACTCAATTGCCTGTGTCCAACTGGAATTGTAACAGAACAGTTGAGCCGATAGGCCGCCATTATTGCTTCGCGCTCTACAATAACATGTAGAGGAGGTAAATCCAACAGATCCTCAAAAGCCGCTCTGGGAGTAGTCCTCACGGCTCCTGAAATGCCAACACAGGCTAACCGCTGGAGGTGAGCCAGCTGAGCCTTGGCTGAAGCCAGTCTAGCCCGGGACCACCACACAACGGCCGCATACGTCAGTGCAGTCTTTATCATGGATTGAGATATCTAATATAGGATCTAGTAGTGTGGAAGTGTAAATATCTTAATCTAATCTTAGTAAATATTCGAAAGAGAGCGTAATCCAGCTTATTTAAAAAAAAAAATTCGTTGTAGTTTCGATAGATTATTATTTAACTAATCAAGAAGAGCAACTCGAAAAAAATATTCAAAAATAGAAAAGAAAAATATTGTGGCAAAAATAGAGTACATCGTAACAAAACAAAATATGTCACAAAAGACACAGATGAATATTTATTTCCTAAATATTAATAAATATAATCAACTAAAAAATGATGGTATTTCCATGTTAGTGCTCATTTGCCAAAGTATTAATAGTTTTATGGTACAGTTGAATAACGAATGTTTATGTATGAGGGTTCCTTGAGGAATCCATTGTTCTACATAAATTTGTGTTTCTGTTGGAGATGGTATTATTTTCCAATAAAACAATGAAGTAAAGGGCGCTACACTATGGTTACCGAGTGCTTTAATTCATCCTATTTGAATATGGCATGTTTTAAGCGGTTTACTTGTCTTTTAGCATTTCAAATTGTTTGCTGGATGTAGCGTTGCATGCTAAGAAGTAAATTATAATTCTGTGCGTTCTAGAAAAAGAAATAAGGCCATTACAGTTACACGAACGGCTTTTATAATGATAATTTGTGAATTATAAAAATGCATTTTATTCAATAGATTTATTTGCTTGAAAACTGCAAGAAAACAATCAAGCCAGTAATTACACAAGTATTTTACTAAACTAATTTTTTAACGTGATTTAATGAGATTGCAAATTCAAGAAATAATATATTTAGAAAATATATTCAGAAAAAGTACAAAAAGTAGTTTTTCAAATGTAGGAATTTCAGTAACTTTTGGGTTGAAATGTACTTTTGGGCTCAAAATGTTTATGAGTTGAAGAATAATAAGAAGGTTTTATTAGACGTTGATATTTTTCGATAAAAATAAAATTGTAAGTAGCATGAATAAAAATAAGAAAGAAAAAGAAACTAAAATGGGACTGATGTCAGCGGAACCGAGATGTGAAATATTATTAATAGAAACAACAAAATAATAGAACAAGTAATGGAAGTGGAATATTCGTGAATCACATTATCTACTAGCCACGGAAAAGTAGAAGAATTACAACAGGTGAATAAGACAAACAGAGTAGCGGGATGTTGAAACGAAACTAAATGCCAGCCTACAATGACAACAATGCCGAGATTGACATACACTTTTGACACAAGGGCAGATACCACCACAACACAAAGATTACGGGAAGCAATAGAAATAAAAAGCCTATGAAAGATAACTAACAAAGCGTTGTAAAACAGAGTAAGTGACGAAGAACATAGAGATGTGGTATAGGATATAAATAATGCAATGGATCAAATACAGGAAAATAGAATGGTATCAACAAATAAAAAAATGTCAGGCAGACCCGTGAAAATAGTAGCAAGGATCATAGGACACCTAACAAAATACTAACCTAACAAAAAAAGAAAATATGGCCAGACACCATCAGTGGAGGCTAAAACCGACGTTCTAGCACACATTAAACTTTTTGTTATTTGAAATTTTAAACAAAATTTTCAAAGTTTGAAATTTTAGTTTTCTTGTTGAACATTCTTCTTTTTGTAAAAAAGTATTTTTTAATTTTTAAAACGGAATTTAAAATATTATAATCTATGATTTATATTTATAAGACTTCTTGTCAGTTTATAATTGATGACATTCTCTCTTATGTTTATTATAACACCATTTCTAAATACCATCTATTTTTGCAATTACCGATTGTAAAATACTGATGCTATGTAATCAAAGTGGTGGCATGTTTGTTTTCCATTTACTGGAATCAATTTTGTTTCGCATTCACTAGACTTTGTAATTAATGTATATTTTTTTTATATTAACTTTACTTTATAGAAATTTCCCAAATGTAAGGAAAATTGTATTGTTTCGTACTTTCAATAGCTGTACTACCCTTATTATCAAATATAATATAAAAACAACAGTTAAATCATTTATTTAGGTTTGTTTTCTTTTCGCATAGACAATATCATAAACAAACAGTAAATCAACAAATATCATTTATAAAAAACTTTTGAAGTATTAATGAAGTTGAAATGTGGACTATACCGAGACTCTTATGAGTACCATGGACCGCACATGCGACGAACAAAGCAATTTTAAGAACAGCAGGTTGCGAACGAGAACTTTTCAACATACTTAATGAGAGAAATATTTCCGACTTTGGGAAGCAAACACTATATTCCCAAATTAATCTTACAAGGGAAGATACAGGGCGCCGAGGCCCAGGGAGAAAACAATATTCATGGCTGAGAAACTTTTGGGACTGGTATAATATCAAATACGTAGCAACAATATTCCGAAGAGCCGTAAACGGCACTCTATAAGTAATTTGAAGAGTACAGACAACCGTCAATGTGCGGCCAAGAATAAGGCACATGAAGAAGAAGAATGTGAATTCCTTGTCACAACTGTCACTTTCACTCAGTGCTCTGGTTGTCAATTATTTTACCAGTCTCATTTCGATATAGATAAGAGATCATTTTTATGTCACCACTAAATATTTTTGTTATTTAGTTATAGTTTTTATTTGAAAGCAAGCCTTTACTAAAAGTTTTTACAAAGTCTTCATAACAAAAGTCTTACTTCACGCCTATTCATCTCTGGACAAGCACGTTTAAACCGAACAAATTTTTTTTTCTACCCATACAGTTTTTAAACCCGAATTGTAGTCACTATTTTCATATTTAAAAATTTAACAATTCACCTGTGTATGATTTAAGAATGTTTTAAGTGCGTGACTCTTTAAAGTTATTGTCCTGTGACTTGAGCAGGTTGTTACACTTGACTTTTTGGGATTGCTACAAAGGTCGATTGCAGCAATTGTTTAGAGATTGCGCCACTCTACATTAAATTAAAGCGTTCAACCGTTCTATCGATTAGGTCTATTAAGGCACATTGTTGGGCCCAGTAGCTTTGTTATCTTATATTATTTCTTGTAGTATTGGTGGACCGGTATTTTCCGTTATTTTATATAATAGTTCTCTTCTTTCATCATTAAACAGTTTTCCTATATTTCAACAATCTCTCCTTCACATCAGTAATTAAGTATAATGTATCTTTACAATCACTCTACTCATTGTTTTGACTATGCTATAATATGTTATATTTAACTTATAGTATTCCACAACGTAGTTGGATATTGCGGTGTCATTCCTTTAATAAAATTAAGTTTATTGGTTAGCCTGTGTTTATATTCTATAGTTACATTGACACTAATTACAACTGATATTAATTTTTACAACTTTTAAATTTATTAATTACTTGACGTAACACACATATTTATTGTGTATTGTATATATTCTGTATACGTAAATTATTCTCATTATTTCCCACATCTTGTTTTTATCAAAAGCTATTTCAAACCTCATTAAATTCCTTCTTTGTGTGTCATTTCATGGAAGAAAATAGCAACTTTTCTAAAGAAAGGCGGCGTAGTTAGACTACAGCCCAACAGTGTTTAATATCGCAACTTCGTTGGTATATCTTACCCCGTACAGACCAAACAATGTACAGTAGGATATTACAAACTCTAATTAGTTGTTTTTTTATACATAAAATAGCAATTTTATCTTTACTAAAAGACCTAGACAACAGGATATAAAAAGCACGTTCATTACAGATACTATCTCCGATGAATCTACAAATTATCCTAAATGTCGGAGCCATTAAAATCGATTATACGGTTAACATAAATGAGCCCAAGAGTTACATCGAAACTTTGGGATATAATCCAGACACGAATTGAAATTTCAGAGGTTTTACTAGCTCATCTGGCAAGATTGATATTGTAACATTATTTTTGATCTTATTTCGGTTAGTAAATGGACGGATTATAATATTGTTTCAGAAATCATTCAATGTATTTTGAACGCTTTTTTGTATAAAATGCGATAAAAGTAAAATTTTAAGGGCCATAAAAAGCTAGAATAAGACATTTATTTAACTTTAAAACATACCTAGACCACAGATATACAAAAAAGATAAAATAGTTTGTGAAACATTTAAAACAAAGATAAGGTCACAAACAAAGTATTTTCATATGTATAATAAAGTGTTAGATTGTAGTATCAATATCATTAGAAAATTTAATACACTATTATTCGCGGATGGACCAAATAGCGATCTTCTTGAAGAACATCTTAGCTGTATGATGATAAGGTAGGTATCAGACTGATCGACCGACCACGACCAACCGTCCAACGGCGATCAACCAACTTTTGTATTTTTATTTTTAAACTCACATTACTCGTTCGTGTTCCATCGAGCGACCGTCAGAACCACTTCAAAACGTCAGGAAGCTGTAGCAACATAACCACATTTTTGTAATATTATTTTAGGCTTTTTGTAGAAAATTGAATTGTGAATAGAATTAGCAGCGATAATTCTACTGATAAATTGTTTATCACTTATTTATTTCAAGACGTCTTCGTAGGCATAGGGGACAGTTTTGGTGCGTGACATTTTTTTAAAAAGACACCAATAAGGAGAATTCTTTGTGTTTATCCCATTCTATTAAATTTCAAAATTATTATAGCATGAGCAAGCCCAAATTGTATAGGTTAATTACAAATTTTGAAATGACATTGCCTAGAACAGTATAACTACTACTACTAAGGATTTCCACAGTTTTCACTGTCTTCCTTCACTTAACCGTTTTCTCCAATTTTCCCTGTCATTCCAGTCTCCATCTCGCAGGGTTCTTTTCTCCATAGCCTCGTCGATTTCATCTCTGAATGACCTTCGGGGTCTTCCTCTCTTTCTTCTTCCAATCGGGCTCCATTCTGTGATTTTGTTTATCCAGCGTCCTCTGTCTGCTCTTCTGACGTGGCCGTACCAGGATAGTCTCTTCTCCTCTATATAGTCGATTATGTCTGATTGCACTCCCATTCTCCGCTTAATCTCTGCGTTTTCAATTCTGTCTCTTTTTGTAAGTATACAGCTTCTCCTCAGGAACTCCATTTCTACTGCTCTTATTCTACCTCTATTTCTCTTGTTTATTGTCCAGTTTTCGGACCCATATGTCAGGATACTTCTTGTCAGGGTATTATATATTCTCTTTTTTGTCTTTATCGTAATGTTCTTATCCCACAACACTGAGTTTAGTTGTCTTATACAGTTTCTTGTTTGTCTCAGTCTGTTGTTTATATCTTCTTCTGTTGTTCCCTGGTTCGATATTATGGTTCCTAAATACTTGAATTTATCTGTTCCATTTATTTGTCTTCCCTCGTCTATCTCTAGGTTTCTCATATCCTTGTTTTCTGTTGTTAGGTATTCGGTTTTCTCTAAGTTTATTTCCATTCCGTTGTTTTTATATTCTTCTTCTAGTTTTCTGAGCATAAAGCTGAGATCTTCTTCATCTTGTGCGATGACTACTTGATCGTCGGCAAAACTTAAGGTGTATAGGTATTCGTCTCTTACTGGTATGCCCATTCCTTCGCACTTTCTCCTCCATGGTTTGAGTGTCTTTTCCAAGAATATTTTAAACAGAGTAGGGGACGTAGCACAGCCTTGTAGAAGTCCTTTTGTCGTCTTAAATGGATTGTAGGCTTTATTTCCACATTTAATAGCTACTTTGTTTTCTTTGTATAGTGCTTTAACTGCTTTTATTAGTGTTTGTCGGATTCCGAGATCATTCATTGCTTCCCATAATTTGACTCTAGGTATTGAGTCATATGCTTTCTTTAGATCAACAAAGGCCAGATGGACCGGTCTACCTTTTGCCATTTTCTTCTCTATCACTTGTTCTAATTGAACAACTGATAGAACAGTATAAATGAATGCGAAATATTCCATATTCATCGACCAACGATCAAAATTTCAACAAGTCCGAATTTCAAAACTGGACGATCGCGGTCGGCCGCTGTAAGTGATGGACGGTCCATCAGTCTGACTTTGCGCGTACATTTCCATAGACTCGTAATGTTGGTCGATCGTGGACGGTCGGTCTGGTCTAGCAGTCTGATTCCTCCTTAAGAAAGTTATAAGAAGACTATGATGTATTTTTTGTATGTCATCATCTAATAGCCTATATTTGTCCACTGCTGAACGTAGGCCTCCCGTAAAGACCTTTTTGTATGTAATGGTAATCAATTTTTTGAATTATAACTTCCCAAGTAAGTAGATATGCAGACCACCTGACTAGTCTGCAAGGTCACCAGATTTCAATTCTGTAGACAATTAAACGGGATATTTAAAGTATTCTGTGTATCCACATGAAATAAATAATACAGATGAACTTGTTCGACTTATTGAAGACGCTTACATTAAGATTAAAAATAACTCACATTTATGTGAACATGTGAATTGGTCACATGGTAACGTGGGACTCCACTCGGGTTGCTAGTCCTTAGACGAAGTGTCTGTGAGGACTTGTTGATAGCAATTGATAAATTATGTGTCACTATAACATAAGAAAACTAGATTTACAAGATCTACAACTAGATAAACAAGATCTAGAGAAACATGAATTAAGTGATTTTTCAAGAGGCTGGCGTACAAATTAACGTGTGTTGCTTTAACATAAATGGGTCGTGTTCTTCAAGAACAGGAAGAACAGCTGATTATAACCGCTTCCTCCAAGGCTTGTGCCGAGCTGGTAATACCTGTCGATGGCCTTTTCTCGATCGAGAAAAGATGACGGAAATTTCTGGAACGGTCGAACCTAAGAAGGGCTCAGTGCAATGGTTGGATCTGAAATGTAGCGTGATAATCTCGAATTCGGGTTCACACACTGAATAATATCGAACATCGAAACGACCGACGTGGCGTGACCCAGAATATCTAGAACCTATTTTTTTATATAAAAGACCGGTTTATTTTAATTAACAGGTAGTTATTAAAGAATTATTTGTAGAATAGTTGTAAGAACATAACATTTTTACATTTAAATAAATCATTGTAAACAATTCAATAATAATACAATATGTTTTCTGTTACTGCATACATTAATGTTTTCCTTGGTTGAAATTGTTGTACAAAAATCCTACCGTTGTATTTTTTACTAATGACACAAATTCAAATGTGTGGCTTTTTTTCCAGCATTGTGGAACTGCTAAGAAACATTATTTCATGCTTTTTCCCTTTTAATTTACGGCCTATTCTGTTGCTAGTTGGGGCTAAATAATTAATTTAATATATAATAGTGAAATGTACGTTGTAGTGTGCCATCATTGCATTTCAGGATACATTGCATATTTTTTGAAGTTTCCCCTTCATAAATTTTATTAAAGCTACAGATGTTTCCAAATTAAATTCCATACATATTATGCGATGCTTCGAATAACACGGGAAAATTTATACGGTAAAGTTTTAGCAACTAAAAACTGCAATATAGGAATATGGAACTCGAGCCCTAAATATTTTCGTTACCAACTATATCCTCTAATATACCGGTCCATCTAATGATACAACTATTAACTTAAAATATTTTGAAAATGATTTTAATTTAATTAAAGTTCGAATTAATATTTTATGACAATACTTATAACCGGTCTTCCAATAGGAACTTCCGAACTTTGACAGTAGGTAGCAGCCATATTGTTGAAACTACATCTGTTAAATTGGCTGTTATTTATTCAGTAGATATGTTTTGGTAGATATCCATGGATGGATATAGCGTACAACACGTGCAAATGATAAAATGGTTTTATCAAAATGGGTATTCTGTTCGGGAGACATTCCCGCGCTTCACCCATTATGGTTGCCATAATCGTCCTACCCAGAGGACTATTCTCAGTGTGGTGGATAAATTTGACTCCACTAGTTCAGTAAACAATCAACCCACACTCGACGAAACGCAAGATGTGTAGAAAACATCGCCGCTGTCCTATTCCCTTGTGAGCTGTATACGAACTTGCATTGTCTTGGTGTAGAATAATTCGTCATTTGGAGCCGGTTTTTTCAAGTGCAGCTGTATGTCTAACCAATAGTGTTATTTTGTAGAGATTTCGTAGAAAAATTATTGCTATTTGATCTGCTCTCAATACAAATACGTGAACTTTTTTTGGAGAAACGAGAACGGATATCTTTTGTCACATTTTTTCAGCTCTAGTAGCTTTCTATTCGTTCAGCATATACGGAAATAAGAAACTAATTTTCTGCTGAATGGAACACGTTTTATTGAATCATAGCCAATACTAATCCGTTCACGTTTGAATTCTCTAGAGCCACGAAATTGTAGTTTAATTGTCGAAAAACAAAAGATCATGAAGAAAAAATTTTAGGAGGGACATTTTTCTTGAAATTATTATATATGACAATTATATAAATGTTCACTACACGTATCGCCATCTTATCACATTGAAATTTTGAATTCAAATTAACCAAAAATCGAGACAGGCTTTAATTTGTCTTCTGTAATCTTCAATCCTTACTGTTAAATAATGTTTATCGAAGCTTTGCACGAAACTGAAAAAGGCATTCTTATAAACGCATGACACCATAGTATTTGCGGACAACCTAGAAGACATACAAGTCGTTATGAACAAAATAACGTATTACAGTCAAGAATATGGGCTCAATATAAGCGTAAAGACTACAAGCTCATGATAATTAGCAAGAAAAAGAAAACAGGTCAACTCTACGTCAACGAAACCCCAGTAAAAAGAGTGACGCACTACAACTACCTCGGCACCATAATAAATGAAAAATGAACTAACAACCAGGAGATAAATCTTCCATAGGAAAAGCTAGATCCACCTTCAACCGGATGGGGGCCTTCTTCAAGAGCCACAACTTTTCTCTTGGTATAAAAGTAAGAATGCTGCGATGCTGTGTTCTCTGTCCTTTTTTATGTTGTTGAATCTTGAACCTTAAACAAAGATATGTACAGAAGATTGGAAGTATTTGAGATGTGGCTATATCGGAGATATTTGAGCCCCTAAGCATTGTATCATTGTCAATTGCCTTTCTGAATTGGACCCTTTAAGAGTGTTTTCACATTTTTTAAGTAGAGAATGTGTCTTTGCATACAAATCAATTCAGAATTTAATATCATAAGAAATCTGAAACGAAAAGGCAAAACTTATTCAAACGTTTTTTTTTTCTAATTTACTTAAAATTAAAATAGTTGCTTACAGTTTTAGAGCAAGCTCGACAAAACACTTTTCCTCCATCCAGCTTTAATTTAGGATATGGCTGAATCCAAGCACTTAGTTTGCATCGCGATATAAACAAATTAACGAAGTCACGGGTTACGTAATAAAATTACACTACAAATGCACTTTTAAAATTTGCCTTAATACACACGTTTAATCTCTTTAGCGCGAAAACCATAAATAGAAACTAATGTAAATTTCGGAGATTCCATACAGCTGTTTATTCCTAAATTCTTCGGAAAAACCCGTCCTCAAAAAAGTGTTTATGTATGTTTAATTTTGTTTGTATATTAGGGTTGTTAATTATTTAATAGTCTATCTAAATTCTTTTATTACTATTGCAAGTATGCCATGTAAATGTATATTGGCATTATACATTTTTTTTTTATTAAAATGTGCAGTTATATGCAATTTCTTAGATATTAACTAATGTTACTCTTTTTTGTTACAGGTGAGTCAATGAATCCAAAATTATATTCGATCCTGGTAAGAATGACAACTAATTTATTTTTTAATGGGTTTCTATTTTAAAATGATAACATTTTTATTACTGAAATTTCTTTCTTTCCTGGAATACCCTAATCGTACTAATCTATTACTCCCGATACCTATGAATGACATGTCCTGATTTATAAATGGAGTTGTATAGCGTATTACATAATAAGCTAAAATTACAGCAGGATAATGAACAACGAGATTTATTAGCCAGTGTCATATTTAATTTTAAAACGGACAATATAATCATAAAAGTAAAAACAAATAAGACATGATTAGATTTCATTTTTGAGCGTTCTGAGGACTGGACACGTTCTTGATTCCACTGCAATCTCACCTACCTATGTTTTTGAGTCAATGGCAAGATGAGATGTGATCGATAAGGCGGCAAGCTAAAAGTTATTGTCCTAGGATAAACTGATCGTAGAGAGGGTCGTTGTACTTGTACTGTCATTTACTATTAAGATGCATTCTTGACTGTCTGGAGTTCTTTAGTCATTACCGGTACCTGTATGATGTTTGATTTTTCTCTGTGGATGAATAGTAAATACGCTTTTAAAGCAACTGAAAGATACACCCAATGCATTTTAAAAAAATCCTATTATCATAACTATAGAATAAAGTTCTAACTGTTTGTAACGTCGTGGTTGAAAATTAATGACTCAATGAAAATGGGATAGTTGAATCAATTGCTCGAAAATAATGAAAAAATTTAATCAACACCGAAGGCTGCATTGTTTTGAGAAAAGCCAAAGAAAAATCTATAAAAAAAACCATATTTTATTATTTTCCGTAAATTAAATTATTCAATTTAATTTCCTCGCACTATTATTCAGCAACGCCCCATGTTGCTGGAGCTTTGTTTTTTAAATTCCGTTTTTTGGGAAATGAAACTATTGTTATCGCAAGAGGTTTGAAAAGCCACAAAGTAAACTTTTTAATTCATACTCAAGAACTTTGGTAGTTATAACTGTTTTCTCTTTAAACGATGTTGTTTAAAACTTCACGATTCGCTGAAAAATCAATGTACGTAACAATGTTTAGTGGCATTGTGTATGAAAGGAACAAGTGAAAAGTTTCTGCCGTTGGTTTCGTAATTTCAGCTTTGTAGAGGCGATATGACTTGAAACGCGAGTATCGATTTAAGCATTTTCTCTTAGTGTGAAATATCTTTAGATGTCATAACATTTTAGCTTATACAAATAACTAAACAGATATATGGGTATGTTTCAAAAGAGAACATTAAACGAAAAATGTTCCGAAATACCCAAATTAACATAATTAATCTATAATTCTGTGAAGAAGAAGTGGCTGTTCCAGTATAGCTGTAGAACCATACTTCTTAATGTGCCGTCTTCTTTCAAAGGTTAGTCCTCTCATCACGTGGCCAAGGTATTGTAGTTTTTGTATCTTTATTTCATTTTTCATTCAACAACAACAAGGTGACAACTGTCACCTTCCAAAACAAAACATAAAATCTCAATAAATAACACACATTTCATAAATATATCTCCAGAATAAATATAAATAACTTTAAAGAACTTAATGGTATAGAACATTACTTTCATCAAACAAACAATACATTTCACCTATCTCTACTTCATTGGATAAAATCTGTCTCCTCAAGAACTTCCCCGTTTACTGTTAAACAATTACAATAGTTGACCTGAATTCTCCAATCAACAATACAAGATAGTTTGAACCATGTTTTTTCAACCATCAATTAATAGAGTACCGGCATGTAAGTAATGTTTATTTATTTGTTTATTTATTAATTATTCATTACAGTTTAATAGACTATGTTACCAATTTGTGGGTCTTACCTTGTCTGCTTAAACATTTTATTCATTTATAAAACCACAGACATGTAATATTGGCATAATTACTGTAATTTATATAATTTATATCACCTACCTATGTTTTATCTTTATTAGACAACACCCTAATATGGGATTATTATTTTCAGCATTTTAACTTTGTACCGTGACCTGAAGATGCTTTGCATATTATAGAAAGCGAAACCGGTCGTCCGATTAGTTAAATTAAATTGATTGTGAGTAAGTCTAACTTATTATTTCTTTTACCTTTTTTATAAGAGTGAAGTAATCAAGAAGGCTAAAATAAAGGGCGAGACATATAATAATCATGTGGGAAAAAGGTTATGGCGCGAAAACTGCGAACTGTTGTGAAAATTACTGTTAGACAGAAGTGATTTACTTGCATCTTTACGCCAGTTTTGTTACCAAAATTCCCAAGACTCCTACGTTCAAGGTATAATAGAAGTAACATCTATTAAGAGAAACAGAAAATCTCAGACTACCTATAAACACATTGAGAGACCCCATAACTTTGTATTTCATATTTGTTTGAACGAAGTCCGCAAAATCTATGCAAGAAAGCTTTTTTGAGTTTGTTTGGGGCTGATGAAAAGCATATTCGACGATTATGTCACCTACTAACTGCTGGAACCACTCCAAGAGATAATAGAGGTAAATCTGTGAAATCCAGACATAATTTGATACCAGGAGAGGTAGTTTTCAAATAAAGGAATATATAGAATCGTTTGATTTCAAAGAAGTTCATAATTCTAACAAGGTATTGAAAAAGTATTTGCCTGCTACATTAGATGTTAAACAAATGCATAAAATATTTATGAAAAAGTATCCCGATTCGAAAGTAAAATGTAGTTTTTACTTAAAATATCTACATGAAAATTTTTCATAGTTTTGACCGTCCTTAATTTGATTTGTGTTCTGCTTGTGAAGCACTTCACCAACCAGAAAATTAAAACACAACCTTCATGACTATGAAAACCGAATTGCTGCTTTAGTTCACGAAAAGAGGGATTTAGAAATTTTTCAACAAACTTCAAACAACTATCTGCAGAGAACGATGAAATACTGAGAATTACGATGGATTATATACAAAATTTACTATTACCTGACATACCTGTACAGGAAATTTTCTATTATTGACAGCTGTAGGTATTCAAGTTTTGTATACGTAACTTAAAAACAGAAGAGGAACAGTAGGAGTAAAAAAGTTCATATATTTTCAGATGGTTGTGCAGGCCAAAATAAGAATCACAAAGTACTTCGTTTTGTTTTATCCCTTGCAGTTCAAGTTCAGAAAAAATTTTCAATAAGAGGGCACTTTTTGGTGTAGCTAAAATGCTGATTCGTAAGCATGACCAAATTTTTCTTCCTGAAGACTATTACGACCTACTAGAAAATCCTCTAAAAAAGGTATCTTCTCAATACAGAGGGCAAAAAATGAGAACATTTTAGATTTGGTGGCTTAAATACTACAAGAAAACCAAAATGAGTTCGAATATGATTACAACAAACCTGCAATTGTTAAATTATGTCGGTTTATTCATGGGCTTATTTTCTGTCAGAAAATCATCTAGAGTTTGTCCTAATCTACCAACAAAGCCTGCGTCATCATCATTCTGGCTTTACAACCCTGTGTGGGTCCTAGCCTCCTCAAGAATTTCTCTCCAATGAGCGTCGAGTTTTCTAGCTGGGTCATTTTGTTCCATCCGAATTACATGTCCCATCCACCTCAGACGTCCTATTTTAATATGTCTTACGATATCTGATTCCTGGTATACTCTATAAAGTTCGAAGTTGTATCGTCTTCTCCACACTCCATTGTTATTCACTTCTCCATAGATTTGCGTTAGTACTTTTCTTTCGAAACATCCTAACATGTTTTCATTATTTTTTGTTAGAGTCCAGGTCTCTAAACCATATGTTAAGACTGGGCGTATTATTGTTTTGTAGAGTTTTATTTTTGTATTTTTCGATATAATTGTGCATTTAAGGAGGAGATTGAGCCCAAAATAGCATCTTATATCTGCAATAGCATTATTTTCAATGTTAAGGAGCAAGGTATACAAATTCGTTCACTGCTTCGATGACGTCGTTTTCTATAACAAGTGGTCTATAACTAGTTTTGTTGGTGTTTATTATTAAACCCATTTTTGTAGCTGATTCTTTTTTAATGCTACATACGCCTCTCTTACAGCGTTTTCCGTTTTTCCAACAATATTAATATCATCAGCATAGGCAAGGATTTGCACTGATTTATTATATATTGAACCAATGATTGTGATTTGTGATATACGTATTACTTTTTCTAGAGCCAGATTAAACAGTATACAGGAGATACTTTCTTTCTAATAGAATGCTCTGAATTATTTCTCTCTGTTCTATATATTTAAGTTCCTTATTTAAGTTGTTTCGTTTTTTTCTTATGTTTATTCTCTTTTCTTCTCGTTTCTTTGTCTGGTAATTCTCTACAGTTGTTCTAGTTCTTCGGGTAAACATCTTTCTGTAGGCTTCATTTTTTTCTTTTGTTTCATTCTTGCATTGATCGTCAAACCAATGATGTGTACGGGCACAAATTTCTGTTCCTATTACATCTTTGGCTGCTGCTTCAATGTCTTCTTTTCAAGTAGGAGTCGACATCTGTCTGGTCTTCTTCATTTACATTTTGATTCCTTAACCTGCTGGTAATGTTGTCCGAGTACGGTTCTGTAATTGTCGCATCCCTCAGCTTTTGCACATTCCATTTTTTCTATCCATTTTATTTTCTTTGCTGGTGTTTGAAATTCTAGCTCTCAATGTTGAAATCACTAGGCAATGACATGAGTATGTTTGCGCCTCTATAACTTCTGCAGTTTATTACGTCTGTTCCTTGCCTTGAATCTATAAAGATGTGATCAATGTGACTCGTTGTTCTTCCATCAGGAGAGGTCCAGGTTACCTTGTGAATGTTCTTGTGTTCAAAATAGGCGTAAGCGACTGTCATATTGAGTGTTGCTGCTAAGTCTATCAGTCGTAATCCATTATCGCAACCGATGTTGTGTAGGCTATTCTTTCCTATCGTGGGCATCAAAACTCGCTCTCGTCCTATTCTTGCACTCATGTCACCTACTACAATTTTAATGTCATTTCTGAGACATCTCCTGCAGGCTTGCTCTAGGTCTTCGAAGAACTGTTCTTTTATTTCCTCTGGTTTATCATCGTTTGGGGCATGTGCATTGATCAAACTGTAATTAAAGAATTTCCCTTTTAAGAGCAAACAACAAATTCTTTGATTGTAAGCGTTAAAGTCAAGTCCTTTTGTTCTTTGGTTTACAATTAATCCCACCCCATCTATGTGTTGGCTTTCATTGCAGCTATAATATATGGAATAGGTTCTCTTGTTAAGAATGCCAGTTCCCGTCCACCGCATGCTGTCCAAAGCCTGCTTACACAGGGAAAGTCTCTATTAATTACAAAAAATGAACAATTTACAGAAATTTGTGCAGTATATACCAGAAGACAAAATATTTTTTTTATAACGAGTTGATATTACGGCCTACTACCTACCAATGATGGTGAGCCACCAGAAGAGGATTACTAATCTTTGAACTTCTAAATATGTTTTTTCAAGTAAAACATTCGATTATTCGACACTAATATTGGACACTATTAATAATGCTGGAGTTTTATTAGTCATATTAATCATTATTCATAAAATCACAGGTAATTGTTTGGAAAAAGCCACAACTCCAAAAACATTTTTTTTCTCGTAACACATTTGATTTTTTATGTTCATCTGGTTATCAAAATTTGCACACGTATTACAGTTAGAGACTGCTCAAACGATAATTAATTGATATTTCAACTAATACCAGAATAATACGTTTTTTGTGGCCTTTTCGCAATAACCGATTCAATTGTACTCCGTTTGGATTTTTAAATTTTATTGTTTTTTAATAAACACATACTAATTATATTAGAAGGTTTTACTTCACCGTTAAGTATTTTATAGGGATATATGGTTATATTCAGCTTTATGGACAAATATCGTCAATTTGGAATGTGTTGGTTCCCAAGTTAAAAGTTGAATTTTACAAATTAAAAGTTCAGTATATATATATATATATATATATATATATATATATATATATATATATATATATATATATATATATATATATATATATATATATATATATATATATATATATATATGAAAATTTCTGAGTTCTCGGGAAGAACCGCGTTGAGAATTTAAAACTCGACGTTTCGGCACCCATTTTGGAGCCATTATCAAGAGTGATACGGTTCGGTTCGAGTTCGGGGTCTCAATCTGCCTACTCCCCTCACTCGAGACGTACCAGTATCGTGTTCTATATTGCAAGAACTGTCTCTCGGCACTGAGGTCTCAATCTGCCTACTCCTCAGTGTCGAGTGACAACCGGTCTTACCCTGTGTGGCTGCTTTTATACTCGCTGTATGCGCGGGAACGGTATGCGCTGACGTGGTCTGAACTGACGTGGCCTGAGCGGTGTGGGCGGGAGGTCGCTGAAGCAGGGGTCGCCATGTTGTAAAGACACATTAGATCTCTTCCTCTCCCACCTGAATGGAATACATCCCAGCATTCAATTCACGATGGAAGTTGAGTCTGAAGCGTCTTTGTCATTCCTTGATGTTCTTATTCAGAAAAATCCACCACACAGTTTTTCCTATTCCGTGTACCGGAAACCCACTCATACAAACCGCTATCTCAATGCCCAGTCACATCATCACCCCGCCCAACTTAATTCAGTCATCAACACTCGTATTTCCCGTTCCATAAGACTTAGCGACAACAATCACAGGTCATCCGAAATCAATTCAATAAGACAAACACTCCTACAAAACGGCTACCACAAAACCCAAATCAATAGAAGCATTCAAAAACTTCTAAACCCCATTCCATCCAAAAAAGAAACTTTGCCACCGGATCAACCCAAAATCTTTCTACCTTTCATTAAAGGTGTCACTGACAAGATCAGTAGAACTCTTATCCCTCTTAATATCAAAACCATCTTCACCACTCACTCCAAATTGTCCAATCTCGTCAGATCCGTAAAAGACCAAATCCCCAATGAAGACATGGTGTCTATGAGATACCTTGTTCCAGTTGCCCACGTACATACGTAGGACAGACAAACCGACGAATCCATAACCGTATTTACGAACATTCTCTATCAGTCAAACATTCCGATACCACTTCAGCCCTAGCCCAACATCATATTCAGACAGGCCACAAAATAGATTTCGAAAAAGCAAAAACCATCGCTCCCATCCGCTCATTAAAAGCAAGAATCATTCGTGAAGCTATCGAAATCGAAAAACGGCCTAACAGCTTGAACACGCGCGACGACGCGAAACGATTGCCGGCAACATGGCGACCCCTGCTTCAGCGACCTCCCGCCCACACCGCTCAGGCCACGTCAGTTCAGACCACGTCAGCGCATACCGTTCCCGCGCGTACAGCGAGTATAAAAGCAGCCACACAGGGTAAGACCGATTGTCACTCGACACTGAGGAGGAGTAGGCAGATTGAGACCTCAGTGCCGAGAGACAGTTCTTGCAATATAGAACACGATACTGGTACGTCTCGAGTGAGGGGAGTAGGCAGATTGAGACCCCGAACTCGAACCGAACCGTATCACTCTTGATAATGGCTCCAAAATGGGTGCCGAAACGTCGAGTTTTAAATTCTAAACGCGGTTCTTCCCGAGAACTCAGAAATTTTCATTTATCTGACCGCGGAAACTTATCCGAACATATATATATATATATATATATATATATATATATATATATATATATATATATATATATATATATATATATATATATATATATATATATATATATATATATATATATATATATATATAAATTATATTAAACGAGTTTTGTACTTTATTTTCTTTTTCAGAATCACTGTTATCCACATTGATAATCATTTTCTTGAATGGTGAAACATTTTTTTAATATTCATTTTTAATAGTTTTTATATGCTTGTTTTCTCCAAACGATTATACTAGCTACGTTTTTTTATGCATATTACACCTCCAACTAAAAACAAAACCACAAAAATTATTTTTATTTAAATATAAGGAAGAAATAATTATTCTTATTTTATTTTTTATTTATTTATTTTCCCAAAAATATCATAAATGCCTGTATTGAGTGTATTAGATGATTTTGCCTCAGTATATTATTATAACCCTCCACGCAATTCGCCCGTCCTTCTTCATTCGATTTATAGATTGCGATATTACAGGTTACAATCACCTAGATCTTTCTCCGCTCTATACACGATCGCAGTAAAATGACTGCAAAAACGTTCTACAAGCCACTTTTTGTGGTTCGAAAACACATCAAGTCTTCGACGTCGCCCTTACGGTCACTGTATTTGAATACTTACTTTCAATCCGCTTTGGATCGGACGTCGTATAGTCTGCATGAGGTTCATGAATCGGGTGATGGGCGGCCAAATGGGTCCCTTATCGCCAATTTCTCCAACATGGATACAGGGAATTTCAGTTCATTGTATTGATCGGGAAAGCAATTTCTATAGGAAAGGATGAATCGGATGAACATACAACTTCCTTTCACAGAAATCTCTGTAATTTTCTGGTATACGAGATTTATAGAAATGTTTTTGACATTACTATATGGAAGAGAAAATTTATAAACTTTGCAAAGTATGTTTTAAAGATGTGGTGATCATATCGAAAGGAAAACAAAATAAATGCATTAATTATAATAAAATTGGAGATCTCAGAACTAGAAAAAATACTATTTATTATCTTTGATGGGAATTAACCACAATTCTAGTTTAAAATACTTTTATTCTGTGGTTTCGATTTCCAGAAAAAATACGTGTCAAGCACATTGGACAAAAAAGATATGTAATTTCACCAAAAACTGTATAAATTGACTGTAGAAAAAGTAGACGGAATAGCAACTGCAGCTATCTCTTGGGAATTTTACCAGGACTCTCTATATTGGCAGAGGAATGTATGACCTTAAAAGGGGTCAGACAAAGTTGAATACTGTTCCTATTATTGTTTAATCTATATTCCTATAAAATCTTTAAACAAACTCTGCATAAAAATGCTGTAAAAATTAATAGAAAACTCATAAAAATCAAATGATACTGTTATATTGAATGATGATATAAATAAACTGCAATGCAAGGCGTATAAATTAATCTTTAATGCTATAGGCACGGAGCGTGAACAACCAATATAGAGAGTATCCCATTTGTAATATCTTGTTTGCTATGAGATCCGGATAAGGAGATTATTTTATTAATCGTATGGCACTTCACACATTTACATTTAAATTTACATATATTTTGTATAAAACATTACATATATGTTTACAAACGAACATCTAACTTATTTATATATTATATCGACTCTGGAGTCGCCATTAGGAAATCCTCTGACCTGCCTTGATAGGATCTTGTGGGACACTGTTCTGTAATGTGACAGATGGTTTTGGGTTGTCCACAGTCACAGAGTGGGGATAGTCGTTTACCCCATTTGTGCATCATGTAAATACATCTGTCGTGTTAGGTTCTGATTCGGTTCAGCATAGTCCATGTGTTGCGTGGTAAGTCAAAATCTGGTGGTTTTTGTGTGATGCAGGGTAAGCTGCTATTTTGTTGTTCCATCCATTCTCGAGTCCAAGTGGTCCTTAAGTTGAACTCATTTTCCAATCAGCAATCTGTGCTGTTTTTATTGGCGGTCGTCTGGTGCGTAAACGGTTACCGTTGGCAGCATCTATATCTTGATGAATTGGCAGGATCTCGTTACTAAGTATTTTTTTGTACTCACTAGTGAAGGAGTGTATGCGCCGTAGTTTGGGTGGTGGAATGTGGCTCAGTACTAAAAGCCATTGCGTAGGGGTGGATTTGATAACACCAGTAATCATTCTCATTGAACTGTTCAATTGGGCATCTACTTTGTGTATATGTGGGCTGTTAAGCCAGGCTGTAGAGCAGTATTCTGCGGTTGAGAAGACAAGGTCCAGGGCAGATGATCGCAAGGTGGAAGCCGATGCTCCCCTTGTTGTGCCGCACAGCTTCTGGATGATGTTGTTTCTGGATTTAAGTTTTTCCACTGTTTTTGACAGACGTTCCTTGAAAGATAGGGTTCTGTCAAGAGTCACCCCAAGGTACTTTGGTGTTTTATTGTAGGCGAGTGTGGTGTTTTCGAATTGGATGTTCAGTATTCTTCCTGCAAGCTTGTTATTTAGATGAAAACTGTAAACCTCTGTTTTGGTAGCGTTTAGTTGGAGCCTCCATTTACGGAAATACTTTCCCACTGTGTGTAAGTCTGCCGTAAGGATTTCTTCTGTTTGTTCAAATGACTTACACCTTGTTGCAAGGACCAATCGTCGGCATAACCAAACTTCATTGATCTGGTTTCTGGTATATCAGCGATGTACAGGCTAAAGAGAAGAGGAGCTAGGACAGGTCCCTGAGGCAGTCCATTCTTCAGTTTTCTTGGAGCGCTGATGTCGGTTCCTATGATTGAATCGTTCGGCCGGCTAGCATGCTGTTGATTATTCGAGCGGTGCGTAGGAGCTTGTATATCACGTATTCTCTCGAGACTGTATCGTAGGCCGCTGTTAGATCTATGAATGCGGCTGCAGTTTTAAGTTTTCTCTGGAACCCTGCCTCAATAAATGTGGTAAGTGAAAGAACCTGATCTGCGCAGCTTCTTTTCGGTCGGAAACCTGCCTGATCAACCGGTATTGATTCAAGTAGCTTTGGACTAATTCTGTTATAGATAAGTCGTTCTAGTAGCTTGAACGTTGCCGATAGTAGGGCTATTGGTCTCTAGTTCTTAGGATTGTTATCATTTGGTTTCCCGGGTTTTAATATGGCAATGATCTTTGAGCGTTTGAGTTCCTGTGATATGATACCGGTCTTCATAATATCTGTGAAAAAGTGGGCCATCCATTCTCTCGCATATTTGCCGCTATTAATTAAGAATTCGGGATGAATATTGTCAAAACCTGGGGCTTCACCTGGCTTTACATCCTTGAGAGCTATAGTGACTTCTTCGCAAGTGAAAGGGCGAGAGTATTCGGTGTCTGCAAATTGGAATTTTAAAGTGTTGAGCTCTCGTTTTACCTTGATTGTGTGTGGCTTGTCTTTTGGGGCCCTAGATGTCGATACCAGATGTGAGGCAATAGTGTTTGGGTTAATTGTTGTTTTGTTCCTTGTTATGGGGAGTTTCGCTTCCTAATTTTCTTAATAGTGTCCATGCTTGCCTACTAGATGTTTGAAAATTAAGACTTTCTACAGTTTCCGTCCATTTTTGTTGTCTCGCTGCATCTAGGCTATGGAGCAGTTCATCGGCTAATTCTTGATTGCCGCATTCAAGGAAATTTTGGTACAGTTCTTCGCTGTTATGAGACCAACCAGGAATGTATTCTTTTCGGTAGCCTCTTGGTATATGATTTTTGGACGTGCTTATTACGGCTCCAACGAATCTTTTGTAATTTCTGATGGTAGGGGGTATCCAGCCTAAAGTCTTGTCCAGTTCCGCAGAAAAGCTACCCCAAATGGCTTTCTTTAGATTCCAACGTGGGCGAGGGATGGATGTGATTATAGGAATATGGGTTCCTGCCTCTGAGATCACTGGGCGGTGTTGGCTGTGTGGGAAGTCGTCCATTACTTTTCGAGAGACTGCTAGAGGTTGCCCGTTTTTATTAGTAGAGACAAAACATAGATCAGGATTGTATTCCTTATTCCATGCTGCTAACATGAATGTAGGTCGGTCTTTAGCGTCAAACTTTAGTGATAGGTGTTCGTCCTCCGCCCATTTTACTAGTGCATATTGCTGTTGCATTGTTTATATTTCCACTGCTCATGGTGACTGTTGTAGTTCCTAACGTATATTGACGGGTGCGGATGTATGTCGATGACGAGCTGGCCAGGATATAGTCGGTGGTTTGTAGATGTTAGTAACGGTGATGCTTTCAATTTTTACAACATTGTGAGTTTCATCATCAGTACACGTGGAAACAAGGACGGCGTTTTCTATTTTTTGTTTAACGTATGTTGCTGTGCCGTATGATCGATGGTACGTAGCACCCAGTAGTTCGAAGCCAGGTATTTTTCCCCTTTTTCGCAGTTGTTCTTTCGTTTCGCAGTGTGTTTCCTGTAGAGCGACCAAGTCGATGTCGTTATCTTATAGAAATTTTGATAAGTACTGGCTCTTTAAATAGCATATGCTTTCTACATTTAAGTGACAAATTCGGATCATAGGTCCGAGTCCTTGGGTCCTGAGAAGGGCCATTTGTATTATTGTTAATTTGCCTTCTGAAAACCTTTAATGGCATTGTTTGCAATGTGTCTCTGGTCAGGAGATCCTGAGATTATCTGACCGCCAGTATTTGCTAGTTCATTTAGCGTTACCTAGGGTGCCAGTAGTATTCTACTACGGACGCGAACTAGCTCTACACCCCGGATAAGGAGATAAAATGTAGACATGAGATAGCTCGTGCACCATTAAAAAAAAAATAGATCACGTTTCTGTAGCTCTTTAATGTAGTGTCAAAGCATGGACCTTGAAAATATCGAATATTAATCGCTTAGGGACTTCTGATATGTGGTTATATAGAGAAACAATCAAAATACCTTACCCGGCTATGCAAACAAATGAAGCAGTTCTTAACCAGACCAGATGCGGCTCGAGAATTTACTGATAGCGTCAAATCTAGAAAATGGCATGTTTTGCGAAATAACATAGATAAGGAAAAATCATTTGCAAAACTCGCACCTTAAATACAAAACAAAATAGATAAAGGTGGAAGGTCTTAAATACGTATTTCTGACTTTTTGATCATCATCAGTACGGTACAGCCAAGAAAATGACCAATTAAACTTAAGAAAGGATCTACAGGAGCCATGCGACCAATTTTTGCGACCAGCATTTTCAGAAGTCCCTACATTCCAGACTGGTGACTCTGCAACACAGCAACGGAGGAAACTGGAGCTACCTTCGGAAAGGATTTTTCTTCATGAAATAGGATGAGACTTTTCTCTTTTTCATGTCTTTTTATTTCACGATGATTGATGCATCTTTCTATTGTACTCTGTGCTCGTTGTCCCAGACATGTTTGCATATATGGAATTCGTCAAAGTCTCTGTTTCTAATGTATATTTAAATTATCATTCCAACCACAACGTAAACATTAAAAAAGGAATTATCAAATTATTATATGATAGAGCTCGAAGCACCTGCTGTAATAAAAATGCATTTCAGGAGGAAAACACCTGCTAACATAGGTTTTGACAAGAAATGACTTTCCATTGTCATTTATAAATAAGGAATTCCACAAGATTGAAGAAAGAAAACAACAAAACACCACATGCAATCCGGAAACACTCATAAGACGGGATTGAAAGATGTCAGCAATCTTTTTTGAAAACAATATCCGGAGTGGAAATCGAAATTTCAAACATTGGTTAGTTAAAAATTTAATTTTTATTACAATCGATTGTGGTTTAATCTCATATAAATACGATATATAACTTAAATATGCCACAAGAAAGCAGTTTCAAAATCATCCATATTTTTCTGTTTTGTACTTAAATTATCTTTGTCACGTTAGCTGTACCAACATAATTAAGGATATATTATAATACAAGAAAAATAGTTTCAATCAAAATAACAGAAAAGTAACAAACCATTTTTTGAATTTCCACTAAATCTAATATTGACATGCTTTCCTGAAACCTCAGCTTTCACAAAATAATGATAATTTTAAATGAGTTTAATTATCAGTTTGTTATTTTTGATAGCATTTCGGTATATTTTTGTTTTGTTTTGTTTTTGTATAATCCTGTTTAGGTAAAAAATTAATTGGTCGATGCCGAATCGATGGTAGATGCATGGTAATAAAGCATAACTGGTATTATCTGCCTTAGCCATCTCAATAAGTTTAAAACGTGTATCACAAATCTTACCACTAAAAAGTTAATTTTAAATTAAAATTAAAGTGCACGGTTTGAAAAAGCGACTTTCACATTCATACGATGAATAAAAATTTTTGTTATATTTTTTTATATTGTTTTGTTATATTTTGTTTCTTGTTTGTGCCTAAAATAATTAATAATATTTTAACTTTATGCATTTCATAAATTTCCATTAGATCAGTTAAATCTTTAATTTTAATCTGTCTGTCTTTTAAGATTCTGAAACTGTTTTCTTGTTGCATGTTACAAGCATTGTTTACAAGTTAAATATTGTGTTTATATGGGATTAAACCAATTCAAATTACATTTTTGATTAGCTAAAATATGACGTTTCGACTTCCACTCCGGAAATCGTTTACAAAAAGATTATTTAGGAATGCGTGGCTGGAAAGATATGTGGGTGGATTTTTATGCCCTATGGAACTTTAAAATTTTTATTATTATGTGTGTTTCTGCATTATTTGTATGTGCTGAAATATGTGTGTGTGCGTGGGCGTTCGTGTATTGTGTTTATGTGTTGCATGTGTATTGTGTGTGCCATCAATAAACATGAAAGAAACAGACATGAAAAAGAGAGAAATTAAAGAAGCAGCCCTCATCCTACTCAATGAAGAAAAATGTGTAGCAAATCCATCAGCAGAATATAGTAGGCTTTGGTTGCCAATACTAAAAGAAGAAGCCGACAAGAATATACCAACACAGCGGACTAATAAACGCCGAGACACATCATCTTCAATCATACACAATACACATGCAACATACAAACATGATACACTAATGCTCACCCACACACAAATGTTTAAGCACATACAAATAATGCAGAAACACACGTAATAATCAGAATTTTGGAGTTCCCTAGAGCATAAAAATCCACCCTCCACCCACCCTCTTTCCACACATGGTTGTTGCCTATGCCATTGAGGCCAAGTGACAAGTAAATCAACTTTCAATTTTTTGAGAAGACATAACCTCAACTTTGGCGGTTATTAACTCTCAACAAAAT
Organism: Diabrotica undecimpunctata; assembly: GCF_040954645.1. Lineage (NCBI taxonomy): Eukaryota > Metazoa > Arthropoda > Insecta > Coleoptera > Chrysomelidae > Diabrotica > Diabrotica undecimpunctata. The sequence goes on along the minus strand of NC_092805.1, from coordinate 87,892,024 downwards.
TTTTAAATAATCTTTTTGAAAACTGTTTCCGGAGTGGAAATCAAAACATTATATTTCAGCTAATCAAAAATGTATTTTTAATTACAATAAATTGTGGCTTAATTCCATATAAACATAATATTTAATTTCTGTATTTTATTCCAACATTTTTCGGTAGTTTCTCGAAGTTTTATTACACTTACCGAGCATCTGAAAGTGAACGGAATAGTCGCCTTATACTTAGCATAAATTATTGTTTTTTTGCTCTCGCTCCCGCGTTCAGTCTGTTAATTAGTTATTCCGCCAACTATATCATCCTCATATTTAATTGCGTTAAGTAATTCGTCATTTATTTTGGTTCCATATGGTGGAACGTCAAGTCGTTTTTGAATAAGTGTGACTCAATATGCTCTAGGGGGAAATATTTTTCATTGCCACAAAAACTCCTTTTACTAAAAAACGTTACTTATTCTAGAAAAACAAGCGCTTTAAATATCTAAATGTCCCCAACGTCTATTTTTTTTTATTTTACTACCAAAAGTCTGCAGCACGAACTAACTTTTTTGTTAATAAAGTTTATAGTTTATAGAAAAGTAGAAGACGAGTATCACGTTCGATGCGTAAATCCAAAACTTAAACAATGGAAGCATTTCAAACTTTATCCACGTATAGTTTTGTAATAAAACTGCAGAACTGTTGGATTTCTTAGTTCAAACATTCTCGATCACTAATTTTCTTCGAGTTTTGAGGTTTTCCATCTATTCTATACGTTCTACGGCGGAGAACTTT